>NW_026459354.1:0-1466 GCF_021730395.1 Mercenaria mercenaria | reverse complement strand
GATCGTCATCCTTTTTATTATTACATTCATTCAGTATATTAACCTGTACATGTAAAGACTGGTAATTTAAATCTCTAAACAGATACAACAAAACTGATCGTAGTTCTAATGACTTCAGAAATATATAGCTCATTTAAAGGAATATATTGTCCTACCCATGATCAGTATCTGAATAATGTTGACCGTCAGGGGTGACCCCCTGTGTCCGAAAGTTTTACTGCAGTTTATTATCTGCTTGATGTAACCGTATCACATAATGTTTAAATATATGTTCCAAGAAATAATCGTGTGCCGTTAAATGTGCAGTTACTGAATGCTTTACTTATTCAAAGGTGCAAAATATTTTTTTCTTCAAAAATTAATGACACATTTCCCATAAAGCAGGTAACCATGTATAAAATTTAGTAAAACTTCAGGGTGTAGGGCCTTACTCTAGTAGTCATTAACTCTGTTGAAAGCCCGAGCGCCATGCTTAATGCCAAATGCTAAATGCCAAATACTTAATGCAAACTACTATTTGCTAAATGCTAAATATTTAATATTGCCTGTCGAACGGTAAATGCTAATTGTTATGATTATTACTTAGTATTTATAAAAATAAAGAGCTGGGTATATCAGTGGATGAATGCATCCTTTAACTTCTCATTTTGGCCTTTCTAAAATAGATCTGTCTCTGTTTCAAACGTTTCACGGTTTCGGTCCAGTGTTTCCATGACGGATAGAACATGTTATTGCTTCAAGTCGGACTGGTAGAGTAAGTAAGTTACATTCATTAGTGTCAGAGTTACATACCATTAACTCAGAGTTATAGAATTTGACGATTAGCATTTTTCACCTGGCAATAAGTATTAGCTATTTGGCATTTAGCAACTGGCATTTAGCATGAAGTTTATGACATAAATCAGTTGGTATGTATTATTAAGTAATTTGCATTTAGCTTCAAGTCTTTGTCATTTAGCATTAAATAGTTATCATGTAGCAATAGGCATGGGCACTGGCCTTCCATAAACATTGAATATCACACATCTGACACATAAACATTGAATATCACACATCTGACACATAAACATTGAATATCACACATATGCAGAAAAAAAACAACTAGTTTCAATTCGATGATGATTCGTATCGGCATGGATGTAGCTGGATATCTACCTTACTTAGTGTGGAGGGGGTCGAGGAGTGGGGTGGGTGTTGGGACAGTTCTTTGAAGGGATCGATACCTCAAATACTTGGAGAAGCAATTTACCTCTGTGATGTTTGGACAAAAACAATATCCACAGGTATCCGTCTTTAATAGTTGGTTTAAAAGCTGTAGGCTTAGTAAATGTACAACACAGATAATTGACCCCAAATATATAATTTAAAGCTTCCTAATTGCGTGGGTTTAGTATCAAAAAACGCGAGAAATCACCGAAAACCTATAGTTATGAAGTAGATTAAATATAACTAACAGCAAACATATT
>NW_026459353.1:0-23428 GCF_021730395.1 Mercenaria mercenaria | reverse complement strand
ATAAGACTTTTTTCGAAAATTTCGTCGAGACGTATAAAATTTTCGCTGCCCCCTGTATTGATGCGCATATTTCAACATTACATCGATGTGAAAATCGATAGATGAAAACATTCGAAAAACGGCGATAACTTTTTTTTCTAATGGAAACCTATAAGTATGAGCACTCATTTTCTTAGTTAGATCATTTCGAATTTTTTTCGAAATTTTTGGCACGTAGAACACATCATTAAAATAGAAAAATCGGCCGGATTCACTCATGCATGAACACCAGAAAATGTAATTTTATCCTAAAGTAGATAAAAATCGGTTGTGAAGTGAGCAGTTAGCAGTTGCAGCGTCAACTGCTAGAATGCTGGCAGTTGCAGCAGTTGCTGGCAGTTGCAGCATTTTACATCTACCGGTTTACGGTTGTAAGTTTTTGTCGTAAAAAGGGAAATTAATCAGAAAGAATTCCTCGGAATTGCTTCCCATATAGTTATCTTTCACTAAAACTAAAGTAGGGAATTTCCCAAAACAATGTGGAATTGAAAAGATTTTGATAGTTTCGCTTTGTCCCGAGCACTAAAATTATATATAAGGTGTATCATGTATGATTTACATGTACAGTATTTATATTCAAGTAGTTATATTATCATAATAATTGAACAAAGGAGACGCAAAAAAGATAAAACATAATGTATGACAAGAAACCAAATGCGTCAACGTCGGGACAGAACGTTAAAAAATGGCGGGTTTCGGTGTCGGGGCCCAGCCCCCGTAACAGTAGAAGAAAATTGGGTGCCACGGGTGGGCTTTTTTGTAGAGAGGGTGGACCCCGGACACGCCCGTGTGGTGGCCATCCTGGTCAAGGTTTGGTTTCCGACAAGGTTGGACTTTAGTGTTTGGCCGGGAACGCTCGAAAACGCCATTTCGCCTCAGCAGTTGATTGCCTGGCCAGAACCGCAGAAGAAAAACTGGTGGTTTAGGGTCTTCTACGTCACAGTTCAATATCTAGGGGCCAGAACATTGAAATCATTTTCAATCCCAAACATAAGAACCATTTGACCTAGAACTTTAAAACTTAATGAATGATCGGGGCATGTCAGGTTGATGAACCCTATTTATTCAACCCAAATCAACCAAAAGTGACTTTTGAATCCTGTTCCTGTCTCCTATTTTGAATTGCTTACTTTTATGTTTCAGGGATAGTCGTCGTTTTAGTTTGACTGAAGACACCATATTTTGGACAGGTTTTCAGTTATAAAAAGTTTACCGGTATCTCGTTGGCAATCTTCAGTAAATAGCATTAGCCTTGTAGGTTTTCCCCCCCCCCCCCCCACCCACCCACCCCACACAAAATAATAATATAAAATAAATGAGTTTAGGTAACTAGAATGATGACAGATGCGTTTTCATCACAAAAGTATAATTTACGTTAGATTTTAGTAGTTATTATTTTCTACTGTGTTTTCACATGGTTCCGTTTTATCTATTATTTCACCTAATTGTAATGAAGATTCACACTTTTTTCAGTCACTTCCTGGAAAAAAAGTAAGATTAAGATGTTGTCGATCCCAGAAAAGTTTGGGAAACCTGCAACCCCAGGATTGAAAGGCAAACACCTTGACATTGACCTCGTTTAGTTTTTTAATCAATCATACCCCAAAAAAAATAACTCCATGTGATCTCTAGTCGTGACTATCTTTTAATGCCGGAAAACGATAAAACCACATTGGAACTGCAACCGGGTGAAATTGGAACCATGACACATTAGTTCCGCGCACACGATACTAGGAGAAAAAAAGACAAACATTTTTCCCGACAAGATATAAGTTACGTACTATAACAATGTAATATCATAACAGTTACTTTAAATGTAACTACCCAAATTTAAAAATATTTTATGTCTAGAAGTCTTATTCTGTATAAAGGTATTAGTCACAATAATTCTATTGAGGTATTAGAGCACTAATAGTAAGTTAACAAAATGGCCTTTGCTTGGTATATTCTGAAAAGTAACCGTGTTTGCATATTTTGCAATTTTAAAAAAAATTTTACCGTGCCGTTTTTATAAATTTTTTATAACTTATGGTATCTCCTCAAGCTCAAGTAGAGACAAATTTCAAAGTGATAGCCCTATCCAAAACGTTTGCAGAGAACTCATTTTACCATTAATGGGAATAAAAGAAACATATAACTAATGGTAAACAATTATAAAACACAAAATAAAATGTTTAGTATCATTTTTTCTACGGTTTCCTCAAGTAAACGGATTAAATGAGACAGAATTCATACTTAAAACTTAAAAAAAAAATTAGGTCGAATGCTGTGTTTCTGTTTTGAATTTTGCTAACTCCATTTAAAATAACCTTAGGGAGATGTAAAAACCCTACCTAAATTTCTTCCAATATATAATTAGAGGTGAAGCAAAATAGAGAACTTTCACCGCCTGTAACTCAATATTTTTAAAGTGTGTAACTCTACCCTTCTGTTTAAGTAGTAAATTCACGTTGAATACCAAGAAATCGCTTATAAGTTTAATCTTTTTTCCATTTTTGTACAAGAAATCAATAAAAAAGTCTTGAAGAAGTAAAACTTACTAGAAAAAGGAAAATAAGGGGGAAAAATTTGGACCCAGTAGGGCTTGAACCTACGACCCCCTGAAAATTGCAGTAAAAGTCGGTTTATGGTGGAATTGAATACTCTACAAAAAGGAGGTTTTTCTGTATGCTGAATTGACGAAATGGTTGATGTCGCAACAGTTTAAAACTGTTACATTTTTTTCAACATGAACCAACATGTTTCTTTGGGAAAAAAAACTGTTTATTGCTGTGTAGTAACAGAGCACTAAATATGTGCACATTTTTAAATTTGAAATACTTTGGTCTCTGGCATCAACAGACAATCCGTTGGTAAAGTAATACATGTGTTTGTTCTAATATAAAAATTACATTTAACAGGTACGAATAGAATGTGCTATATATCCATTTAATTAATGTTTCATATGAAAGGTTTGTTACACTTAAAAATCTAAATTACGCACAGTGCAGGGATACTATGCATGCAGAACATAACTCACCCTACACGGTCTACTATTTTTTCAGCGTTTGTGAGACACAATTTAAACCTTAAATGAGACGTGGAAATAGTGCTTCCCCTTCTTCCATCTACGTTTTTACATAAAAAAAACATATTCAATCGTTCGAAATAATTAGCGAGCATGTTTTTAATTTTCCACACAATAATAGTCAGTTACACGTGAGGGGTAATTCACTTGGACAAAACTCGTGGGAATTCTTTCGGTGGTTCTGGTTGTAGGCCCTATACTCTGCGTATTGTTTATTTAATTTTTATGTTTAAAATATGTTTATGCTAGATATTTATTTTCCAAAATAAAACGTAGCTATATATGGTTCCGCCCTCAAAATTGAGAATCAGTAGTTAGTAACCATGGATTCTGTTATATTCACAATGTTTTTGTTGCAACAGTAATAGAATAAAAAATGTTGTTACTTGCTATTAAACCGATAAGCAGCAATACTGCAAGTACTACTCCAGTGCAACATCGGTGATCCGTAGGTTCACGCTACTTCGAACTGTATATAGATGTTTGGTCACAAATTGACATACGGGCCTTATTTTATATGTATTGTAAATGGAAGGTATTGCTCATTTCTTTTTGTAAATTTTTGAGTTATTGGGTAAATGTCAGATTTCACGCATGGATTACCTCTCATGATTTTTCTGTCATTTTCATAAACTTAAATTCCATGGGAATTTCAGTAAATTCTGTTCAGTAATAAGAAGTTGATATTTTATAAAATTCAGTAATTTATGTTTTTATCCCCAAAACACTTATAAATGGGCCTCAAATTGTCAATTTAAATTCGCGCCAAAGTAGGTTTAGATTCCCCGGCTATATCGTGAATCCCAGTGGAAACACAACTAGTCGGAGTCCACGGCTTAGCGTGAAATCCATGAAATTAGTTATTTGGCGGGGACATTTCCTTTAATAGACTGGACTAGAAATGCCTTGCGCACTCCACCTTCCGACTTTATAGACGAATCTATGTCTGATTAAATTTTCTTGCTAGAAATTTTTTGATCGATCGAGTAAGAAATTTATTTTTTAGATTTTAGTATGATTTTTGGCATTACGATTTTATTGGTAATTATTGTTGCATTCAACAGAATTCTGTAACATTAACTTTTCGGCATGTGATTTTGGATAGTTTCGGGAAGTCAGGATATCTTTATTAAATTTTTCAGACTTTGTAAGTTTTTCGAAAAAAAGTGGAGTTCTAATGTTTCGTTTATATAGATGTAAAAATTTGTACGAAATTTGTACATGATATTTATAAAGCACTGTTTCTAAAAATTTTGTCAAACATTTTGTTAATTATGGAACGCCATTTATGCATTGTATTTGTTATGTATAAATTCTATATGGCAGGTCTAGTGCCAAGTTTTGTAATCTATTTTGTATTTGTAATTGAGTGCAGTCTTAGCATTATTAATGCTCGTTGTAGTGTATGGCATTAGATATTATATGGATGCCAACTCTCATATAACGTCACCCATTTGATATACATTGATTTTTGTTAATTTGTAGTTGTAAAATTAAATGCCTGCAGTTTATCATGTCCGTATCTATTAATGTTTCATATATACTTTTTCATTATCAATTCATACTTTAACTTTAGTCTTTTAAGTAAGTAGATCTTTGTATTATGGATAGTAATAAGATGACGTATTTTAATCATGGACGTTTGAACTTTGTAGCACTTATGTTTTGTATATGTAGCACGGTATTATTTATGGGAGCCTACGGAGGTAAGGTGTATACCCAAAGGAGCGTTTTATGCCCTGACTTTTTGTTTTGTATGGTGCTTACCATACTGTTTTATATTTAGCTTCTTCCGCCAGACGATTTTTCCGGGTGATGTCATAACCGGAAGTCAATGCCCTAGGTTTCACATGTCTTAACTCGCCTGGATGTGATATTCCCTGCGCAGAGCTTTCGTTCCCATGGTTGCGCCGTTAAACCGCAAAGACGATGATTTTTTTATTCTCTGAAGTCAGCTCAGGCGATGCAATACACCTTACACACCATAGGGAGCCCAACACGGTAATCAACGTATTCACGGTTAAAGGGAACTGAATTTAGAACTCTGTTTTGGTTTGTGCTACTTTCAAAGTTCACAATTATTAAAGACCTGTGTCACGTTCAGATTAGAATGGAATTTAAGAACTTTTGTACCATAGAGAATGACCTTTTTTTTTTTTTTTCTTTATATACATCAGTTTTTTTTTTCTTTTCATATCTAATTCATTGTTAATAATATCTTTTGTAAATAATTTGGTAAATATTGTAAAGGGTGTTGATTTGTTCTGATGGTTACTGTAGCCGGTACGGCCTTTCCTGTCACAATGGTGTCAAGAAGCGGGATTGGTTCGACAAGACACAGTAGCTATACCCGAACATTATTAAACCCCATTTAATGCCAGCAATATTTGTAAAGATTCTCTTGCGGTTTTGTTCTATTGGTAACCACATATAATTAGTGTTATTATTTTTCCAGAGTGACGTCTTACTAGACAGACAAGACAGATCCGTAGCGTCAGCTAACCAGCTTTTGTGGTCACAGGACTGATGACAGTTGCTTACGACCACTTGGCTTCAGGGAGTGGTTCGTTCCTTTTCTTTTTCTTTTGGTTTTATTTTGTGTCACTCTATGATTAAGCACTCCATTATATCTGTGCTGAGAGTGACCGCCCTTTACAAGGATGAGTTATCATACTCTTAAGTGTGCGTCGCCCTACTTCTCCCAGTGATCCTATTTTGTATTAGTGTACTGTATAACATACCAGATACAGTATTTTTTAATTTGATGTGTGTTAGCAAGCTTGTTTTCTTGCAAATACTTTTAACCTACTCTTATGTTTTAGTGCTACACAGTTGTGTTATACCTATCTTTAATTTAGGGATAAAAACACGTTGATCTGTATTTTGTTTATTTGTCTACACTAAAGTGTTAACACAGTTACAGTGATTGATATATTGATAAGGTAGGTATTGTTTATTGTAGCAGCCTACTGTCACTGTCTTTGTTGATTGTTGCCTATGCAACTTGACTTGACACATAGTACTGTTGCGCAACTTACGTGTATTATTATTTTGTGAGGACGTTTTTGATGTAGTATATACGTAGTGTATAGTATTTTTTTTTGGCTTCAGTTGTAGCTGTAGTGCCTTAGTGTAAACTTGTCAGTAGTCTGTATTCCTCACGATTGTATATTTAGTGACTCAGGTTTGTTTAGTGCAGTTAGTGCGTAGGTTATATAGTGTTAAGTAGTGTAACCAAACATTACTCGTGTAGTAGAGTTTACGAAGGTAGGAAAGGAGTTAGGTTATGAAGGAGAGGAGTTACGTAATTTTGTTAAGGAAGAGCATGCTAGGGAAAACGTGATGGATATACATAGAGATTGAAGCAGAGAAAAGATAGGATTAGAAGAGAGAGAGAAAGAGATAGGGATAGATTGAATTTGAGCTAGATTGCAGAAAGAAAAGATAGACATATGAAAAACAAAGTAGTTTTAGACGCAAGAGATTAAGATTAGAAGCAGAAACCGAATAGATTAGAAGCAGATAGGGAAAGATTAGCGTTAGAATCTAGCGTTGCAGATAGAAAAAGATGGTATTTGAACTTAAAGTTAGGTGTACAGTTAGAAAAGGATAAGGTTAGAAATGGAAAAGGAGAGAACGTTAAGTTAGTAGGAAGTTAGAAACAGAGAAGGAGGATGATGGAAAGTTGGAATTTAGAAAACAGAGCATAGTTTAAGACAGACTTTAGAAAAGCTGAGTAAGAAAAAGGTAAAGGTTAAGATGTCTCCTTTGATGAGAAAATTGATTACATGGATGCGTATGAATGTGTACGAAACGTACGCTGATAGCGCAAGGTTTGGGTGATAAAGAGATATGTCACTTAACTTACCGTTCCTACTAAAGGGTACGGCAAGAGAGGTAGATAGGCAAGGATAATGATCAACTGAAAGCCGCTTTGCTGCGTTCAGTACGAACTCAACTGACGATGGCTATAAGAAAAAAGTTAGAACTGAGAGGGCCTCGGGATAATGAGACCTTTGTGATGTTTCTAGCCAGGAATAAGTAAGATCTTTGATGGTTGGCTTGATTGGGAGTAACGTAGAGAAAACGTACGAAGGATTGCTTAGATTTATTCTTAGGGGACAATTTCTTAGATGTCTGTAATAAGAGAACATATACCAGAATTTGATAGTAAGAGGTTTAGTTAAAGCTAAGGATGTAGCAGAGATGACAGATTGTTGCCAACGACCACGAGGAGGTCCCAAGTATGTCGTGAATCGAACCAAAAAGGACCGTAGCTTATCAACCATATGAATACCTCAGACGACCGTATGCTAGTGTCGTAATGTAGGCACTAGTAATTGAGGTAGTAGCAATGTTGCTAATAGAGGTAGAGGTTTTCAAACACTTTGGTTTGTACATGGAAGTGTAATAAGGTGGTTCGTAAGGGCATTAGCTCATATATACTGTAGAGTGGAAAGTACGGCGGTAATAGTGCCAGAAGCAGCAGCAGAGTTAGAGGTAGAGCAGTACAGGAAGTAGTAAAGGGGAGATAGTAATAGTAGGAAAATAGAAATCGAGGTAGAGGCCGTGACGATCTAGGGTAGAGGTAGAGAGAATTAGAGATAGAGATAGGAGTATTCAAGTAGGTCAGAGAGTGGAAATAGTATATTAGAACTAAAGTGATGTAGGGAGTTAGGTATGCTTAGTGTAAGTACATGTCTACAAAAACCGGTACTTGTAATGGTAGGGATGTAATCGCTAAGCGGGATACAGGTCTTGTACATGTGTGATAGTCGAAACGGAACTTATTAAGAAGCCAAGTCAGTTTTTAGTGGGATAACACGTAGATGTAAGTACATAGCTGGGGTGAACATATGGTAGTTGTAGCTAGAATAGATATTGATTGTCCGTATTTCAAGGGTACAGTAGAGGAGTTGGTCGTACGATAATCCTACAATGATGTTATAATTGGTAAATGTAGAGGGAGCTGTAGGAACCTCAGTATAGTAGCTTAGCCGTCAGCAGTAGAAACTAGGACGCAAGGCCAAAGTTAAGAAGCAGTAAAGCTTTAAAGTTCCGTCTCAGATTTAAGATGTATCTAGGAGGAATTCCTTAGAACGCAACAGAATGATAGCACTTTAGATTTGTGTAGAAAGAAGGCTGAGGCAAGGTACGATTAAGCAGTGTAGAGGTTAAAGGTTCAGTTTAGGTTTGAGATAGGAATAGATTGTTTTATAGAGAGTTACCGCCCAGAATTTAGACAGAAGTAGGACGCTTGATAGTACTAAATGTCTTAGAGAAACTGTGATGAAAAGTTGCACATGATTCGTTACTGTCAGGCCATATAGTGTAAGAAAAACTAGTGATGGGTATTAGGCGAATTTTACTGGCCAGGGTAATGGCAGAGGTTAGGGACGGTACTGTCAGTCATGTAGTAATGTTGTCCAACGTATATAGCTAAGGGTAGAGTAAGTAAGTTCCGTTAGGAAAAATGCCTTTGATTGATACTCCGTTTTAAGACGGAGTTGCCGTCGTTTTCGTTGGTACGATCGAATATGATGTAGAAAAAACAGATACATTATGACTATGGGAGATTATGCTACTAGATTCATAGAAGCCATAGCACTACTAGTATTGCTATATCTGAGAGAGTAGCAGAGGCATTAGTAGATATGTATAGTAGATTAGGAGTGCCAGAGGAAATGTTACGATGTGGATCGCAGTTTTACGTTCAGAACTTATCGGCAGAAGTAAGTAGGTTATTGTCATTAAGGCAGTAAACTACAACACGTTCACCCTATGTGTAACGGTTTAGTAGAGAAGTTTACGGTAGTTTAAAGCAGATGTTTGAGGTATGTGTAGTGAGGAGACCTAGAGATTGCGGATAGGTATTTGAATGCTATGTTGTTTGCTTATCGTGAAGTTCCGCAAGAACGTTTGGGATTTTCTCCCTTTGAGGTACTTTACGAGTAGAACAATCCGTGGACCGATAACTGTGCTAAGAGAGTTATGGGCTGGTAAGGACGGCGAATGAATGATGAGGTTTAAAAACCAAAACCAGTATGATATGGATTTGCAAGAAGTTGGAGTATACGTGTAAGGTAGATCAGGCAACAGTTAGCAAAAAGTAGTGCTAAATACAGAAGTATTACAAATAGGAAGGCTAGAGATACGGAGGTTTTAAGTGCAGGTATAAGGTACTTGTATTGTTACCTACGAAAAGAATAAGTTGTTGTTACATTGGACGGGTCCTTAGTTAGTCTTTAGCCTGGATGAGTACTGCGAGGTAGTATTAGAGAACTAGATTACTGGATAGTGTAGACGGAAATTGAAAACGTTTCACCAAACATGCTGAAACAGTACTGTGAAAAAAAGGAAGGATGATAGTAATGTCTATCCAGAAAGGGTATATTAAGTATGGGTTGGAGCAGCTATTGTAGGGAGGATCAGAGAAGATTATGATAGATTAGAACCGATGAATAAGTAGTGATGAAGTTTTATCGATGTAGAGTAGTACTAATTCGGCTATAGTTTTGTGTCTATAAAGCATGGGTAACAGAAACGTACAATGATGTAGAGGTAAATTCCAGAGTTAACCAGTAGCATGTAAAACAGGAGAGTAGTAGATTTGTTAGAAACTTTCTCAGCTGTACTGACAGCATTAGCTCTGGAAATACTAACGTAAGATGCACATGATATTCAGTTTGTCAACTAACCGATCCGATAAGAGTAAACGAGATATCCTATCCTTTTCATTCACAGCCAGTAGTTTAACAGGGAAGTAAGAAAACCTGTTGGAGTTGGGAGTAATCGAACATCAAATGCTCCATTTTCTCCCCTATTGTCCTCATAAGGAAAATAGATAACTGTATTAGGTCTCTGTATAGATTTTCGTCAGGTCAACAAACTGAGGTTTTTCGATGCTGAACTATGCCAAAAACATGGAGGAGTTGTTTTCAAAGCTATCTAGTATAGATATTTTTCTAAAACTAGACTTGAGCAAAGGTTTATGGCAGGTTACTTGACTGAAAAGGCCTAAAACCCATGACTGCTTTTGAAACCCCAAAGGTTTTGTTCCAGTTTCCGTAAGATGCCCTTATGGATTAGTTTAACGCACCTGCAACGTTTTGTAGATGATGCGGAAGGTTTATTGAAGGACCTAGGGCACTCGGATTAGCTTCATAGATGATATCCTGGTGTATTACAATCACAATGGCCAGAACATGGTAGTAGCCCTTTACTGAGTTGTTAAACAGACTAAGAGAGGCTAAGTTAACAGCAAAACCGACTAAGTGTTTTATAGGTTTTCAGAAGTTAGATGTTTAGGGCCATGATAGGAGATGTTCAGACCCTTTTGCGAACATTCCAAATAAGGTACAGGCTATACAGGATGCGAAAAGACCGAAAACCAGAAGGCAATTACGTTAATTCTTAGGTGTAGTTGGATTTTACCAGAAAGTTTATCCAAATTTTGCAGGGCCATTCTGCAGTTCCACTCACAGATTTGACGAAAAAGGAGTCAGCCACAATCTTTGTTAGAGTGGGGGTCAAGTCAAGACACCAGGCTTTTCAGACTTTGAAGGTTAGCTTAAATGGGTCCGCCTATTTTGAAGTGGCCGATTTAGATCAGACTTTTTATTATGAGAGTAGATGCTTCCAGATTTAGGTTTAGGCTCCCGTATTGCTTCAGGAAAGTGATGGAGGAGAAATTACCTGTAGCGTATGTAGTAGGAAATTGTACCTGGGAGCAAAAGTTCTCAGTGATAGAGAAGGAGTGTTTAGGCGATTAGTATCGGGCAGTAGCTAAGTTTCACCCCCGGTATTTGATCGGTAAAGACTTTGTATTAGAGACAGATCATCCCGGGGCCCCCGCGCTCACTTATTTGAATAAAGGCGAAACTTAGCAATTCCTGGTAATGAGATGGGCATTGCATTGCAGCCATATAGGATCAATTTTAGAGCAATTCTAGGTGAGAAATGTAGGTGACAGATTTATTTTAAGTAGAGTGTAGGACAGGTGGCTATAGTCATATGGTGTACAGGATAGTGACAGTGTGTGTTTTTTTTTGTGTTTGCTATTTTCAGTATGTCATTTTGCTTTCAATTAAGGAAGAAATTATAATATTTTTTTAAGGAAGGGGACGTGTGTACAAATTGACATACGGGCCTTATTTTTATCTGTAATTGTAAATGCAGGTATTATTGCATCTCTTTTTGTAAATTTTTGGAGCTTATTCGAGGGTAAATGGTTCAGATTTCAGCTTGAATACTCTCATGTTTTTCTGTATTTCATAACTTAAATTTCATGCTGAATTTCATTATTTGTTCAGTAATAAGAAACGTTGATATTATAAACTTCAGTAATTTATGTTTTTATACCCAAAACCACTATATGGGCCTCAAAATTGTCAATTTAAATCGCGCCAAAGTAGATTAGATTCCCCGGCTATATCGTGAAATCCCGTGGAAACACAAAATAGTCGGAGTCCACCGGCTTAGCGTGAATCCCATGAAATTTAGTATGTCGGCGGGAAATTATACTATAAATGACTTGGAATAGATATGCCTTGCGCACACCACCTTCGACTTTATAGCGAATCTATGTCTGATTAACTTTTCAGCTAGATATTTAGCTCGATTCGAGGGTAAGAAATTTATTAGTGAGATTTTTGTATGATATTTGCTTTACGATTTCTTATTTGGTAAATTTTTGTGCATTCTACGAATTCTGTAACATTACTCCTGTCGGCATGTGTTTTTGGCTAGTTTCGGTATGTAAGGATAATTTTATTAAATTTTTCTGTCTTTTGTAAATCTATTTCGAAGAGGAGTCTATATGTTTCGTTTATTTAAGATGTAAAATTGTACTGAAATTTTGTACATGATATTTATAAAGCACTGTTTCTAAAATTTATGTCAAACATTTTGTTATTATGGAACGCCATTACTGCTTGTATTGTTCTGTATAAATCTATATGGCAGGTCTTAGCTGCCTTGTTTGTTATATTTATTGTAATTTGTAATGTGAGCAAGTCTATAGCACATCTAATTAATGGCTCCGTGGAGGGTAGGGCATTAGATATTATGATGGATTCCAAATCTCATATAACGTTTGATTACATTGAATTTTGTTATTTGTAGTCGTAAATATGGCTGCAGTTTATCATGTCCGTATCTATAATGTTTCATCATAGACTTATTCATATATTTCAACTTTAACTTTAGTCTTTTAAGTAAGTATCTTTGTAATATGGAAGTAATAAGTGTACCGTATTTTAATCATGTGACGTTTTTTGGATAACTTAGTAGCACATATGTTTTGTATACAGTAGCACGTATATATATGGGAGCCTACGGAGGTTTGGTGTACCCAAAGGAGCAGTTTTATGCCCTGACTTATTTGTTTTGCTATGGTGCTTACCATATGTATATATTTTTAGATTCTTCCGCCAGCGATTTTTCCTGGTGATGGTCATAACCCGGAAGTACAATGCCCGAGGTTCCACTTGTCTTCACTGCCTGGATGTGATATTCCCACAGCGCAGGAGCTTTCGTTCCAATGGTTGTGCCTCGTAAAACCGCAAAGACGATGTTTTTTTTTATCCTCCTGAAGGTAGCTCAGGGCATGTGCAATACCTACACCATAGGAGCCAACGGATATCAACGTATTCACGGTTCTTAAAGGAAGGATGACTGAATTTAGAAATCTGTTTGTTGCTGCTACTATAAGTTCACAATTACATTAAAGACTTGTCACGTCAGGTTTCAGAATGGAATTTAAGAACTTTTGTAACCTAGCGATACTGAACTTTTTTTTTTTTTCTTTCTACTAATCAGTTTTTTTTTTTCTTTTCCTATCTATTCATGCTTAATAATCATTTTGGTAAATAAATTGTAAATATTGTAAAGGGTGTTGATTTGTCTCTGATGGTTACTGTCCGACCGGTACGGCCTTTACTGTCACAATGGTGTCAGAAGTGGGATTGGTCGACAGACCACAGTAAGCTATTCGAACATTTTAACACCCATTTAACCTGCAGCAATAATTTGTAAAGATTCCTCTTGTTTTGTTATATTGGTAAACATATAATAGTGTTATTCTATTTTTCGTGTGACGTCTTACCTCAGAACAAGACAAGACAGATACGTTTGCTTCAGCATAGCTAACCAGCTTTTGTGGTCACAGACTGATAGACAGTTGCTTACGGTCATTGGGATTTGGGGTGAGTTCGTTCCTTTTTATTTTTCTTGTGGGTTTATTTTGTGTCACTCTATGATTAAGCCCCATATATCTGTGCTGAGAGTGACCGCCCTTGACAAGGAGAGTTATCCTACTATTTAATTGTGCGTCGCCTACTTCTCCCAGTGTCATATTTTGTTTAGTGTACTGTATACATACAGATACAGCTATTTTTTTAATTGTGTGTGTTAGCAAGCTTGTTTACTTGCATATACTTTAAACCTCTCTTATGTTTTAGGCTACACAGTTGTGGTTAACCTATATTTATATTAGGATAAAACTCGTTGATTTAGTTTTGTTTATTGTTACCCCCACTAAAGTGTTAACACCAAGTTAGTTGATTGATATTTGATCAAGGCTAGCGTTATTGTTTATTGTTGCAGCCTACTGTCACTGTACTTTGTTGATTGATGCCTATGCAACCTTGATTGACACATAGTACTGTGCGCAATTAGTGTATTATTATTTTATTGGGGACGTTTTTTTGTGTAAGTATATCGTAGTGTATAGTATTTTGTTTTGGGCTTCAGTTGACAGCTGTAGAGCCTTAGTGTAAACTAGTGTTAGTCTGTATTCCTCACGATTGATTATTTAGTGTCTCAGGTTGTTATAGTAGCTGTAGTGCGTAGTGTTATATAGTGTTACCGCCCCCACCCCCCCCCCCCCCCCCCCCCCCCCCCCCCCCCCCCCCCCCCCCCCCCTAGTGTAATCAAACATGACTAGGTGTAGTAGCTGTTAACGAAGGTAGGAAAGGAGAGTTAGGTTATGAAGGAGAGGAGTTACGTAATTTTGTTAATGGAAAAGAGCAGGCTAGGGAAACGTGAAGGAAATACATAGTAGATAGAGAAGAGAAAGGATAGGTTCGAAGCAGAGAGAGAAAGAGATAGGGAAAGTTTAGAAATTAGAAGCTAGATTGCAGGAAATAAAAGTAGAATATGAAAAAACAAAGTATAGTTTAGAAAGCAGAGAGATTAAGAGTAGAAGAGAAACGAATTGATTAGAAGCAGATAGGGAAAAGATTAGAGTTAGGAATCTAGGTTTAGCAGAAGAAAAGATGGAATTTGACATAAGTTAGGTGTACAGTTAGAAAAGGATAGTTAGAAAAGGAAAAGGGAGTTAATGTTAGCTAGGAAGTTAGAAAAGAGAAGGAGGAAAGCAGAAGTAGGAAATTACGAAACAGAGAATAAGTTAAGACAAGACTTAGACAAGATGAGTAAGAAAAAGCGTTAAAGCTAAGATGGTCTCCCTTGATGAGAAAATTGGTTCCAATGGCCACCATGCGTACTTGATGTGTACGAAAAACGTACGCTGTTGCGCAGGATTGTGATAAAGAGATATGGCACTAAACTTACCTTCCTTCTAATGGGTACGGCAAGAGAGGAGACCTAGAAGGATTATGTATAAACTGAAAGCGCTTTTGCTGCGTCCGTTCGAACTCACTGACGATGGCTCTATAAGAAAAAGTTTAGAACTGAGAGGGCCTGGGATAATGAGACCTTTGTGATGTTTCTAGCAGATTAAGTAGTATATAGATGTAGGTTAGCAATTGAAGTAAGGTAGATGAAAAACGTACGAAGGGATTGTTGATTTTATTCTTAGGCGACCAATTTTTTCAGTGTCTTGTAATAGAGTAAACTATACCAGATGGAGTAGGTAAAGAGGGTTAGTTAAAGCTAAGGATGTAGCAGAAGATGCAGATTTGTTTGCAAAGACTCGCGGACGGTCCAAGTATGTCGTTGAATCGAAACCAATAAGGACCGAAGCTATAAACCATAGGAAATATACCTCCAGATAGAGGACCGTATCCTAGTAGTCGTAAATGTAGGCACTAGAATAGAGGTTGTAGCAATGTTTGCTAATAGAGGTAGAGTTTTCAACCCATTGTTGTACTGAAGCTGTTAATAAGTGTGGTCGAATAGGGCATAGCTCAACTTACTGTGGAGTGGAAAGTACGGCGGTAATAGTTGCAATGCAGCTGCAGAGTTGAGGTAGGAGCAGGAAAGGAACAGAAAGTAGTTAAAGGGCGAGAATAGAATCAGTAAGGAAAATAGAAATACGAGGTAGAGGCCGTCGACCGAATCTAGGAGTAGAAGGTTTAGAGGAAGAAATTAGAATCAGACGATAGGTGTAGTCAAGTAGGTCAGAGAGTGGAAAATAGATATTATAGAAACAAAGTGAGGTAGAGGAGTTAGGTACTGCTTAAGTGTAAGTACATGTCTGTCAAAACCTGGTACATGTAATGTAGGGATGTACACGCTATGCGGGATACAGGTGGTACATGTTGATAGATGAAACGGAACTTAGTAGAAGCAAGTCAGTTTTTAGAGAAAACACGTTATGAAGTACATAGAGGGAGTGAACCTAGGCTAGATGTAGCTCGAATAGATATTGATTGTCCGTATTTCAAGGGTACAGTTGAGGCTTGGTTGTAGATATCCTACCAATTGATGTTATAATTGGAAATGTAGAGGGTGCTGTAGAACCTCAGTTTATTAGCTTAGCGTCAGCAGGTTAGAATCTAGGACCGCAAGCCAAAGTTAAGAAGCAATGTAAAGCTTAAGTTTCCGTCTTCAGATTTTAGGATGTATCTAGAGAGGAATTCTTAGAAAAGCAAACAGATGATGCACTTTAGATTTGTGTAGAAAGAACGAAGGCTGGAGGAAGGTACGATTTAGCAGTGTAGAGTAAGGTTCAGTTAGGTTTGAGATAAGGTATAGATTGTATATAGGAGAGTATACGCCAGAATTTAGACAGAAGTCGACAGTTGATTGCTACCTAAATGGTTTTAGAGAAACAGTGATGAAAGTTGCACATGATTCGTTACTGTAAGGGCATTTGTAGGTGTAAGAAAAACTAGTGATAGGGTATTCGGCGAATTTTATGGCAGGAGTATGGCAGAGGTAGGAGGTACTGTCCGTCATGTAGTATTGTCAACGTACTATAGCTAGGGGTTAGAGTAAGTAAAGTTCCGATGGAAAATATGCCTTTGATTGATACTCCGTTTAAGACGAGTTCGCCGTCGATATCGTTGGTCCGATCGAACCTATGACTGATAGGAAAAAAAGATAACATTTTGACTTGGTAGATTATGCTACTAGATATCCAGAAGCCATAGCACTCCCTAGTATTGAAACTGAGAGAGTAGCAGAGGGCATTAGTAGAGATGTTTAGTAGATTAGAGTGCCGAGGAAATGCTTAACGATTGTGGGATCGCGTTTACGTCAGAACTTACTGGCAGAAGTAAGTAGGTTATTGTCATTAAGGCAGTTAACTACAACACCGTATCACCCTATGTGTATCGGTTAGTCCGAGATGTTAACGGTAGTTTAACAGCAGGATGTTGAAGCGTATGAGTAGCTGAGAGACCTAGAAGTTTGGGAACTAGGTATTTGAATGCTTATGTTAGTTTTGCTTATCGTGAAGAGTTCGCCAAGAAAGTATGGGATTTTCTCCTTTGAGTTACTTTACGGTTAGAACAATCGTGGACCGATAACTGTGCTATGAGAGTTATGGGTGCGTAAGCGAAGAGAATGATGAGGTTTTAAAACCACTTACAAGTATGTTAGGATTTGCAAGGAAAAGTTGGAGGATCGTGTAGGTAGCTCAGCAACAGTTAGCAATAAGTAGTGCTAGATCAAGAAGTTATTACAATAGGAAAGGCTAGAGATAGGAGGTTAAGGAGGTTGGTTAAGGTACTTGTACTGTTACCTACGAAACAGGGAATAAGTTGTTGTTAATTGGAAGGGTCCTTACGTAGTAGTAGAGGTAGTAGTAATAGGACTAGATTACAGGATAGATTGTAAGACGGGGAAAATTGAAGTTTCCGCAAACATGCTTGAAAACAGTACTGGAAAGAGGAGGATAGTAAAGTCTATACCAGATATGGGTATTTTTAAGTAAGGTTGGTGCAGCTATCTGTAGAGGAGCGACATCAGAGCGATTATGATAGTCTAGATTGATCCGAATGAACGTAGTGATGAGTTTTCGAGAGAGTAGGAAAAGGATATAGTTTTGTGTCCTATAAAGCAGGGTACAGAAAACGTACAAAGATTAGAGGTAAATCCAGCGTTACCAGTAGCATGTAAACCCGGACAGTTGTAGATTTGTTAGAAAATTTCTCAGATGTACTTGACAGATATTCAGGAAATACTAACTTTGTTGAACATGATATTCAGTTCCTGTAATACAGATCGATAAGAGTAAAGGGTTAGTCCTATTCCTTTTCATTCACTGCAGAGTAGTAAAAGGAGTCAGTAGATAAAATGTTGGTAAGTTGGGAGTAATCGTACCATCAAATGCTCCATTTTTCCTCCTATTGTCCTCATAAGGAAAAAAGAGTACAGTATTAGGTTCTGTATGAGATTTTCGTCAGGTCAAACAAACATGACGGTTTTCGTATGCTTGAAAACCTATGCCAAACATGGAGGCGATGTTTTCAAAAGCTATCTAAGTATAGATTTTTTCTAACTAGACTTGAGCAAAGGGATACTGGCAGGTACTTTGTCTGAAAAAAGGGCAAACCCATGACTGCTTTTGAAACACCAAAAGGTTTGTTCCAGTTCCGGAAGATGCCCTTTGGATTAGTTAACGCACCTGCAACGTTTTGTAGACTGATGCGGAAGGTTCTAGAAGGACTCGGGCACTCAGATAGCTTCATAGATGCTATCCATTGGTGTATACAATCACATGGCCAGAACATGTGTAGCCCCGTACTGAGTTGTTAACCAGACTATGTGAGGCTAACGTAACAGCCAAAACCGGACTAAGTGTTTTATCGGTTTTCAGAAGTTTGAATTTTTGGTTTAGGGCACATGATAGGAGATGTTCAGACCTTGAACAGTTCCAATTAAGGTACAGGCTATACAGGATGCCGAAAGACCGATAACCAAGAAGGCAATACTTCATTCTTAGGTGTAGTTCGGATTTTACAGAAAGTTTATCCAAAATTTTGCAGCCATTGCAGTTCCACTCACGATTTGACGAAAAAGGGTCAGCCAAATCTTTGAGCAGTGGGGTTGGGTCCAAGTCAAGAAATGGTTTTCGACTTTGAAGGCTAGCTGAATGGGTCGCCTATTTTGAAGTTGCCAGATTTAGATCAGACATTTATATGGAGAGTACGATGCTTTCAGATTTAGGTTTGGATCAGTATTGCTTAGGAAAGAGATGAGAGTGAATTTACCTGTCGCGTATGCTTGTAGAATTGCTACCTAGGGAGCAAAAGTACTCAGTGATAGAGAGGAGGTGTTTTAGCGATTGTATGGGCAGTAGCTAAGTTTCCCGGTATTTGCCTTCGGTAAAGACTTTGTATTAGAGAAGATCTCAGCCGATCACTTATTTAATAAAGCGGGAAAATTAGCAAATCAAGTGCTAATGAGATGGGCAGAGCTATAGGCATTGCAGCCATTTATAGGATCATTATTAGAAGCAATTCCTGGTAGACGAAAAATGTGGTGCAGATTACTTTTAAGGTAGAGAGTAGACAGGTGGCTATATTATATGGTCTGTACAGATAGTGACAGCTGATTGTGTTTTCTTTTGTGTTTGCTATTATCAGTATGTCATTTGACTTTCAATTAATGATAAATTTTAAAATTTTCTTTTTAAGGGGGACGTTGTGTCACAAAATTGACATACGGGCCTTATTTTTTTCTGTATTGTAAATGCAGGATATTGCATCATCTTTTTGTAAATTTTTGAGTTATTGAAGGGAAATGTCAGATTTCACGCATATGAAATACCTCTCTTGTTTTTTGTATTTCATAAATTAAATTTTCCATGTGAATGTCATTAAAATTCTGTTCAGTAATAAGAAAGTGGAAATATTTATAAACATTCAGTATTTATGTTTTTATCCCCCAAAACACTATAATGGGCCTCAAATTGTAATTTAAATTCGCGCCAAGTAGTTAGATTCCTCGGCTATATCGTAGAATCCAGTTGGGAAACACAAATAGTCCGGAGTCCCACGGCTTAGCCGTGAATCCCATGAAATTTAGTATTTGGCGGGACATTATCCATTTTAATCGACGGATGATATGCTTGCGCAACACCACCTTCCGACTTTTATAGAAGGAATCTATGTCTTGATTCAAATTTTCTTGCTAGAAATTTATGCTCGATCGAGGTAAGAAATTTATTTGTTAGATTTTTTGTTTGATTTTTGCATCGATTTTATTTGGTTTAATTTTTGTGCATTCTAAGAATTCTGAAACATTCTTTCGGCATTGTGGATTTTGGCTAGTTTCGGTATGTCCGGATAATTTATTAATTTTGCAGACTTTTGTAAATTATTTCGAAAGAGGAGTCTAAATGTTTCGTTCATATAAGATGTTAAAATTTGTACTGAAATTTGGAATGATATTTATAAAGCACTGTTTCAAAAATTTATGTCAAACATTTTGTTAATTATGGAACGCCATTACGCATTGTTATTGTTATGTATAAATCTATATGGCAGGATCTTAGTGCCATGTTTGTAATATTTAATTGTAATTGTAATTGTGTGCCAGTCTATAGCACATTAATTAATGTCCGTTGTCGTGTATGGCATTAGATATTATTGGATGCCAAACTCTCATATACGTTTTGATTTACATTGAATTTTGTTTTATTTGTAGTTGTCTAATAATGGCTGCAGTTATCTTGTCCGTATCTAAAATGTTTCTCATATACTTTTCATATCATTTAATACTTTAACTTTAGTCTTTTAAGTTAAGTAATCTTTGTAATATGGAAGTATTAAGTGACCGTATTTTTATCATGTGACGTTTGAAACTTAGTAGCACATATGCTTTTGTTTAAGTGCACGTATTATTTATGGGAGCCTACGGAGGTATGGTGTACCCAAAGGGGAGCAGTTTCTGCCCTGATTATTTGTTGTGCTATGGTGCTTACCATATGTTTTATATTTTAGCTTCTTCCGCCAGGACGATTTTTCTGGTGATGTCATGACCGGAAGTCACAATGGCCCGAGGTTCACTTGTCTTCACCACGCCTGGATGTGATTTCCCAGCGCAGAGCTTTCGTCCCTGGTTGTGCGTAAACGCAAAGACGATGATTTTCTTTTTCCTCTGAGTCAGCTCAGGGATGCAATCACGACCACCATATGGAGCAACACGGGACTAACGTTTATTCTCGGTTTAAGGGACTGAATTTAGAAATTGTTTTGTTTGTGCTACTTAAAAGTTCACCAATTACATTAAAGGACCTGTGTCACGTCAGATTAGAAGGAATTTAAGGAACCTTTGTACCTAGAGATACTGAATTTTTTTTTTTTTCTTTCTTATAATCAGTTTTTATTTCTTTTCATATCTTTCATTGTTAATAAACTTCTTTGTAACTAAATTTGTAAATATTGTAAAGGGTGTTGAAATGTTTTGATGTTTACTGTCGCCGTACGGCCCTTTCTGTCACAATGTTACATTCTTACTAATAAGTTTTGACTTTTTTCAGCTTTGAAATTTTTGACATTTCATCATTCGCAATTTTTAAACTGTTAAGGCGGGCGGTTTTAGCATTAACTTCTGTAACTGCTAGCAGTTGTGCACTTAACAGCTGTAACTCTCCAACGCTAAGGCCAATTTCCCTGGGGTTTTTTTGCTCCCCTGAGCACAAAGTGCTCAAAGGTGAGCTTTTGTGATCGCCCTGTGTCCCCGTCGTCCTCGCGCGTCGGCGTAAAGTTTGCTGAAAGACTCTGAGGTCAAATTTGGCCAGTCTTAAGAAACGGGTCAAATGACCCTCAATAAAATTTTGGGACGATTTTCAAATTTTGGGGTTATCGGGATCAAAAACTGGTCACCAGGTAAAATAAAAGGAAAAAAGCTTGTTAACTTTAGAGGCACAATTTGGCCCAGTCTGAATGAATTTGGTCAAAATTAAACCCCTTCATAAAATTTGGGAAGAGTTCGACTTTGGGGTCATCTGGGTCAAAACAGGTCACAGGCAAATAAAAGGGAAAGCTTTTTAACACCTAGAGGTCACAATTTTCCCCAAATTTTAAAAAAACTTGGTAAAATTACCCGTAAATTTAGTTTTGGACGGTTTGTTTTGGGGGCATTTTGGGATAAAAAAATAGGTCACCAGGTAAAATTTAAAGGAAAAAAAGCTTTGTTAACACTGTAGAGGCCACTTTTATGACGTCTCAAAAAATTTTGGTCAGAATTTTAAATCTGAGACCCAAAGGGTCCGTTTGAATGTGGGAGGTAGGATCAAAAATAGGTCCGGTCAACAAAGGAAAAGCTTGTTTACAGTAAGGTTCATTTATGACCTTTTAAAAAAATTGGCAAAATTTTAATCTTGAGGCTCTTGGGTAAGTTCAAATTGGTTTAGGGGGAATTAAAAACGGGTCACTGGGTCAAATAAAAGGGAAAATTTGAACACCGAGAGGCCCATTTATACTGTTTTTCCATGAAACTTCGTCAGAATTTTAAATCATGATGATCTGTAGGTTTAATTCAAACCTGGGTATGTGGGTAAAAAACGGGGTCCCCGGGTAAAAATCAAAGGAAAAGCTTGTTAACACTGTAGAGGCCACATTTATGCTGATTTCAAAAATTTGGTCAGAAGGGAAATTTTGATGTCTCAAGGCCAGTTTAAAATCTGGGTTATTGGGATAAAAAACTAGGTCACCAGGTAAAATCAAAGGAAAAGCAATTTTACACGTAGGGGCCCAAATTTTATGCCATTTTAATGAAAAAGTCGAACGTTAATTTTTAATATCTATAGGTCATGTTCAGTCTGGGGGGGGAAGGGGTGTAAAAAAATTAGGTTACCAGTCACACAAAAAAAAGTTTGTTAACAGTGAGGGGCCCACATTTATGATGTTCTTCATAAAATTTGGGTCAAAAGGGAATTTTTGTTGATCTCAATGTCCATTTAAATTTGGTTTATGTAGGCTAAAAAAACTAGGTCACCAGGTCAAAAAAAAGGGAAAAGCAAGTTTAACTGTAGAGGCCACTTTTTATGCCTATCTTAATGAAACTTGGTCAGAATGTAAATCTTGATGATCTTTAGGTCAATAGGTCAGGTGAGCGATACAGGGCCTTCATGGCCCTCTTGTATAAAAGCGCCTAGTCTGAAAATTTATCGTCTCAGTCTTTTAATTAATGCGAAAGTATCAATCTCTCAACAGGAGATATGAAACAAATATTACTAGTATCACATGCGCAGAAAAGCAAAATAGCGCTATTGCGCATGTGATATGAAATTATAGGTTATATCACATGCGCAGAAATTGAAAATAACGATTTTGCGCGTGTGATATAAAATCACTGGGGAATATGATATATTATTCAAGTTAAACTAATGGGATTTGCATTGGGCATTTATGTGAGGTATAATAAATAAAGATTACTTCAATCAACAGAATCTGTGAAACTCGACATGGTTTCTTAGTTCATAAAGCAAACTAGAAAGGTTACAACACTCAACAAAATCATTAAATTACTGCTTGGTATTTTATCTTGTGAAACAAATTAAAATCAAAGTTGATTTTACAACATCGCGGTAAACATGATAAAAATTATTCACAAAGTCAATAAAATACTATTAAGCGACTCCTACAGCTGTACTGAAGCTCATGCATTGAAATAATATATGCGAGTTCACCTAAGGCACCTTTATTATTTATCCTTACCTGATTCATGTCAAATCTCAGTCCAGGTTATGTTTTTGAGAAAACAAGGACTTTTTAAAGCATCAAATAGTTTAGCAAATCTAAAAGAAGTTCCTTTTGAAGCAATAAATGCAATCAAGTTAAAAGATATCAGACTTTGTTCTCTCATCCGAAAGACAAGCTTAAGTGCAATTATTTTGTAAAGTAAAATTGAACATACTAAATACCTATTAAGGACCAGAAAAAATGACAACACGGAATTCGAATATGGGACCATGTACTACTGTTAAATAGACTTCTTTACATATGGTAGTGGCAGTCGTTTCATTATCAGCTTGTATATATTGCCTATTAAGTAAATATATGCCCCTTAAGTAAATAAATACCTTTAAGCAAGTATCTGCCCTCTAGTAATATGTAAAGGGTTTATCTTGTTTGAGAAATATCTCTGCACTGTTTCGAGTTAAATGCTGTTGTTTTTAATTTT
>NW_026459352.1:0-3861 GCF_021730395.1 Mercenaria mercenaria | reverse complement strand
TTTGATCTGGCCTAGTGACCTAGTTTTTGAACCCACATGACCCAGTTGCAAACTTGACCTAGAGATTATTCTGACAAAGTTTCATAAAGATTGAATCGTAGTTGTGGCGTCTAGAGTGTCCACAAGCTTTCCTTTGATTTGACCGGGTGACCTAGTTTTTGGCTATACATGACCCATATTCGAATTTGAACTACAGTTACAACTGTAGCTTCTAGAGTGTTGGCAAGTTTTTCCTTTCATCTGGCCCATTGACCTAGTTTTTGCCTGTACATGACCCAGTTTCTAGCCTGACATAGTGAATATCAAGACAAACATTTTACTTATGTTTCATAAAGATTGAGTCACAACTGTGGCCTCTAGAGTGTTCACAAGCACCTTAGTTTTGAGTTGACCAGGTGACCTAGGTTTTTCCCTATATGTCCCATATGTCCAAACATTCTGAATAATTCTGATCAGTTTCAAACTTACATTGTGTTCTTTAGAATGTTAACAAGATTTTCTTTTGATCTGGCCTAGTGACCTAGGTTTTGACACAATTGACCCAGATTCGTCAAGTGAGTGAGTTGGGTTTTACGGCGAATCGACACAAAATGGTCATATATCGCCGAGAGATTCGTCAAGACAAACATCCTGAAGTTTCATAAAGATTGAGTTAAAGCTGTGGCGTTTAGAGTGTTTACAAGCTTCAACATTGGTTTAACCGGGTAACCTAGTTTTTACCCCACATGACCCAGATTCAAACTTGACCTAGAGATCGTCAAGACAAACATTCTTACCAATCTTTATAAAGATAAAGTCACAAATTTAGCCTCTAGAGTGTTCACAAGCTTTTCCTATGATCTGGCTTACTGACCTAGTTTTAGATCCCACATGACCCAGTTTCAAACTTTACATAGAGATCATCAAGACAAACATTCTGACTGAGTTTCATAAAGATTGGATCACAACTGTGGTCTCTAAAGTGTTCACATGGCAAATGTTGACGGACGACGAAAAACGAACGCCGGACAATGGCAGGTCATAATACTTCACCTTGAGCACTTCGTGCTCAGGTGAGCTGAAAATGATAAAAAGGGGGTTAATCGATATGTGAACGTCTCGGCTAAACTAATTAAAACGCTATTGGAATTATTCACTTGTAAATTGCCAACCTCCGCGCAGGAATATTGTCAAACAATCATCCCTGCTTTCAACTGTACTCAAAATACCGTCAAGCAATTTCATTGTTTACATTTGTAGCAGGTGCGCGTCACAACACAAGAAAAAGAGGTAATTTTAGTATTACTGAGGTGGGGGGGGGGCTCGTTTTACAAGCAAAATATATCATATTCAACTTAACAAATTTGTACAACAAATTTAAAGTAAAATAATGAAAGATATAACTCGGCTGAAATTAAGCCCAATTTATACGCGGTGGCAGTGTCTACTGTACTGATAAGGGAGAGTAACACTGTGGGAGTTTGGTAAATCTTTTCTCAAATGACAGACAAGATGATCACCAGCATAAAACAAAACAAAAAAAAGAAGAATAAAAGTCTAATATTATTTACTTGGTTATGTTCTAAGCTTTCTAATGATCAAATTTTATTAACTAATCACAACAGCAATCTTTAAAGTGAAGGCGTATGAGATGGGCGAATTTTTCCCAATACATGTAATATAATTTCTTCTATGGATATTGAAGGACAATCGTCTTAGAAACAAAACTATGCAATAAAAATCATAGGTCAACGGTATTAAAAAGGATTATCTGCCCTTGAAATCGTCATTTGTGGGGATATGCCGTTTTCAAGGGCAGATAACGTTTTTTGCTTGGTTACATTTTATTAACTTATCACAACAGCAAACTTTAAGTACCATTACCTCTCATGAACAGACTCAGGCAAACCGAGCCTGCTATTATTTTGCTTGGTTGCATTCTATGCTTCCAAAGGATCTTTTTTGCAGATGTTATTATAGAGAATTCATCAAACTTTCGGCATGATCTTTATCGGATAAAAAAAGCCTCTCAGTCAGTGTGATAAAGAGGATATTTGTTGTTTCTGTGTAACACTGAAATGTCAGAAGTGGCATACCGACAAGTGGAAATGTAACGTATGTCATTTTCTTTCATGTTTTGTTTTATAGTTTATTGCCAGTGAAAAAAAGATACAAATGTATTTGATATTTTCCCGGTGGAAATATCAGAAATATTTCACTGTGATTCTAACATTTCAATAATTCCATGAAAAGCATGTAATAACTGTTTTTATTATATTGGTGTTAATATTCAACTTTTTTATGATTATTTCAGAAAACCATGTAACACACTAGTTGATATTGCTGTAAATATTTTGACATTTATATGTTTTGGCATAATAAATCAAATACTGCATTCCTAAAAGGGTGTAATGAAAACTATTCTCTCCTCGAAATATGAATACAGATCTAAGGTAATTCCTCGGTCGATACAGGTTAACATTTTTCTCATCACTTCTAATGCAACAATTTGATATCTAAATAAGTACCATTTATCTTTGTTAAGAGTGAACGCTAACGTCAATTAATCACAGATATTCTTTCGAATTACGGTGAATATCAAGTGCTAACTTACTTGTCTTACATGTCGAATAGTTTAAGTTGTTTCTCTTGGTCATCATCATCATAAACTAAACACCGAGTTAGCGCTTTATTAAACGCAACAGCAAGTGGCCCTCTTAGTCCTTCAGTCCTACAAAGTACGTCTTTAAATTCCCTCTTGGACGGAGTAATTTCGTTGACTTGCTGAGTCCCGTAGCTACAAACATATAGCTTGTCTGGCTGACCAAAAAACAACCCAAAGGGCATATGCAGTTGATGGTGTGTGAAAACAAAGTTCACCTTTCCCTGCAAGTTTATACCAGTTATTTTGTTTATCTTGTACTGTGAAATATATATAATTTGTGCCGTGCCATCGATGCAAATTTTGTTAACATGATAGAAATGTAATGGTATCACTTTCCAGTCATTACTGACTGATGACTCTACGATTTGGTAACACAGTGTTCCGGTCTCTGGTGCATATGCTACTACGATTCGAGCGTGTTTGAGACTACCAGAAGTTAGACAAATAAACGGCTTATCCTGCTTAAAAGAGTGCATACCGTGTGTGTTTCTATAAAGTGTAATTACAGCCAACTTTTTCTCTTCTGGTAAGGCAACTGCTACGATATTCTGACTGCATTCTGTTACACTAGTGGGTTGTGAAGACATGATTATACGCATGATTGGTTTAAGACAAGAGTCAGTCAAAGTCAGTGTCTTATCGCTGTAGGCAATTATAGCATTTTCATTTCGAAGAATCGTTATATCATTTATTTTTGCTGCTGCAGATAGATGTTGTCTTAATTTAGGCCTCTCTGACCTGTCGTGGGCAATTAATACACATCCATCTGATGACAAGCGATGACAAGCACTTTGCAAAGTTTCAGTGAAGTGCTTGATAACAGGCACCATTTCTGTTTCAGTTTGAAGGGTGTTTGCGCTTGCTAAGCTTCCAACTAGTTCACTGAATGTTTTCCTCTCTGATTTAAGTCGCTTTAATACTTCCAAGCAAATAGCAACGTCCGAACAGGCATCAGTGCTGACTGTCATGTAGTCAAAACTATTTCTAATATGACTTATTCGAGACTCAAGTTGTTCCACCTTTTCAAGAGCTTGCTTAGATCTTTCTTTTTGATTTTTAAATTCATCAACAACAGGTGTTTTCAGAGTGCAAAATATGTTTGATAGTTCTTTATGCATTTCTTTTTCTAACTGGGTGATAGTTTTCCCATAGTCAGACGCATTACTAGTTAAAACAGAAATTCTTTCGACTTGGTCACCTTTTACCTTATCACGATC
>NW_026459351.1:0-3225 GCF_021730395.1 Mercenaria mercenaria | reverse complement strand
AAGATTCTTGCCACAAACAATAATGGGTCCAAATTTGTGATGTGGGTTTTATAGATATGAAATTCTAATTTTTTCCCCATAAAATCTATATAAAAACCAGGACCCCGGGGGGGCCAATTTGGACCCTAAGGATAAAAGAAAAACCTTTGGTGAGACCACTAGATGATCTAAAATTTACAAATACAAAGCCTAGCTTTGGGGTTTGGCAGAAAGATTTTCAAATTTTTTTCCCCAAAATAAGTCTTTAAACCATTGAAAACCGGGGGGGGCCCATATTTGACCCTGGGGGAAATAATTTGAAAAAACTTAGAAAGGGCCACTAGAGTCATATAAAAAAATCAAACCCGGGACCTGTATTTTGGACAAGAGGTTTTTTCAAAGTTTTTTTTCCTATATAATCTTAAAAACCCCATTTTAAACCCCCAGGGGGGGGGCCAATTTTTTGCCCCTGGAAAATAATCTGACAATTTTGGAGATGACCAGTAATTTTGCTACATACCAAATATCAAAGCCGGGCCATTGGTTTTGGACAAAAAACAGAAACCATTTTAACTGTTCCGGGCAATGTGCCCTTTTTCCTTTGCCCAAATGAACTAAAAATCATATGGGTCATCTACTATCAGAACCAACCCTCATATCAATTTTTTTGACAAAGCCAAGCTTTCTAGTTTTCCCGGGAAAACCATTTACTTTCCTGGCACGGTGACCTTAAACCTTTTTGACAACTGCCCCTAAAAACAATGGGGGTCAATTGCTGGTCGATCAACCTCCCTTAAATTTCTTGACCCACCCGGGCCTTTTTGGGTTTATTACCAAAACCTTTTAAAACTTTTTCAGGCCCCGGGCCCTTGACCTTTGAAAAACTGGCCTCAAAATAAATAGGGGTCACTGCTGATATGCCCAAACTTTCCATAAACTTTCATGATCCTGGGCCCAAAGCGTTTTTGGGTTATCACCGGAAACTGTTTTAACTAATCAGGGTCACCGTGCCTTTGAATTTTGACATACAGACTCAAAATAAATAGGGGTCATCTGCGGGTGATGACCACCTCCCTACCTTTCATGATTCAGGCCCAAGTTCTTGAGTTACATCCGGAAATGGTTGGGGTCACCTACCGACCGACCGACAAAATACAGACCGACCGACATCTGCAAAACAATATACCCCTCCTTTTTTGAAGGGGGAAATTTTTTTAAAAAAACAAAAATAAGGAAAGTGCATCAAAAACTTTAAAACCTGAAATTCTAAGAAAAAGGGGGGGGAAACAATTCATGAAATATTGGTGTGGGTTATGGCCCTTGTGCATATGTTTTGGATAAATGGGGAATGACATTTTAATTTTAAAAAAAATCCATCAGTAATTACAGAGATAAGAAAACTAAATGGCCCTGAGGACACAGGGTTCCACCCACGGGCACATTTTCACAAAAAGGGGAAACATCAAATGTTTGCAGCTTAATGGGGTATAGCCTCAAAAAAATATTTAGAAGGGTTTCTTATTCATCCATATATTTCTAAGCTATGAGCATCGCAAACAAAAAACCACATTTTGGCTATTTTCAAGGGCCATAACTTTAAAAAACACTAAAATTTCTCAAAAATCCCAATGTGCAAGGTCACATTAGAAAAGTTTCAACAAGTTTCATAAATTTTACATTAAATACTTTTTGATAGGACTAATTGGTAAAATGTGCATTTTTGCTCCCTGGACAAGGTAAGTTTTTGTGATCACCACTCCATCGTCCGGGGCGCCCGTAATTTTTCTTTGACCATTTAGAGGTCACATTTTTTTGTGGATCTTTATGAAAAGTTGGTTTTCAAAATTCATCTTGATATACTGGGTCAAGTTCAAAACTGGGTAAAACGTGCCATCAAAACTGGGTTCGTGGTCTAAAAATAGAAAAACCTTGTACCTCTCTAAAGCCATAATTTCACAAGTCTTCAAAAAAATTTGGGGTCAGAATTTTCAACTTGATAATCTAGGTCAAGTTCAAACGGGGTCCTCCCCCAAAAAACGGTCATAGGTCTAAAAATAAAAAACCTTTGACCCTCTAGGGGGCCATAATTTCAATGGATCTTCATAAAAATTTTGGTCAGAAATTCCCTTGAGATATCTGGTAAAGTTCGAAACTGGGTCACGTCCCCCAAAAACAAGGTCAGTAGGTCAAAAAAAAAAAAAACCTTGTGACCCTCAAAAGGGCCATTTTTTCATGGACGTATAAAATTGGGGTTTTAAAGTTCATCTTGGTATCAGGTCAATTTTGAAACGGGGTCAGTGCGTCAAAACTAGGTCAGAGGTCAAAAATAAAAAAAACCTTTGACCTCTCAGAGCCATAAATTTCGAGACTTCATAAATTGGTCAGAATGTTCCCTTATATATCTGGGTAAAATTTCGAAAGTGGGTCACTGCAAAAAAAACTGGGTCAGTGGGTCAATAATAAAAACTTGTGCCTCTCAAAGGGGGCCAATTTTTCAGGGGACTGTATAAAGTTGGTCAAAAGTTCATCTTGAGATATCAGCAATTGAAAGTGGGTCATTTTGCTCAAAAACTAGGTCGTAGGTCTGAAAATAAAAAAACCTTGTGCTTCTCTAGAACCATACTTAAAAGGGATCCCATACAAATTGGTCAAATTTTCATCTTGATGTATCTAGGAGTTTTTAAAAACGGGTCCTGCCGTAAAAAACTGGGTAAAAGGGTCAAATAAAAAAAAACCTTGTCCCTCTCTACGGCCAACTTTTAAAAGGATCGTATAAATTGGTCTATGTTCATCTTGATGATATCTGGGTAAAAGGGGGGGTCCCATTGGTTCTGCGCAAAATTTTTTTGATTTTATTTACTTTTGGTAATATCCTACGTATTTTTTTTTTCATTAACTGTTACTGTTACCATTTGACTTTATTTTATAATTCACATTTAAAGTGGGGGGGGAATCTGACATGTGACCACCCCGAAAAAAATTTTTCTGTTATTTTTTTAATGGTTAAATCTTTTAAACCTGAAACTTTCATGTAAAATAACTTCAATGGACCACAAAACAAAATATTGCTTTTTAAAATTGTACTGAATACTTTTTTCACCAGACCACAAAGTGGTCTAATCAATTTACTGATTTTCAATGGACGAACTTTACCAAAAACAAAAAATTTTTCATTTTTTTGAATATTAAGGTGTTATTATCACAGATATTGTAACTAAATAAAAATTAAAATGACAGATATCGATC
>NW_026459350.1:0-22663 GCF_021730395.1 Mercenaria mercenaria | reverse complement strand
ACATCTTTCCTCTGCTGGAAGAGGTAGTTTTGTAGTGCAGATGTTAGAAATGCAAGCAAGGATGACTGTCAGCTGATTATGGCTCTTACATTTTCTGAGCCAATTGAAAATCATTTGGCTTTAACGGACAAAGAAATACTGTACCGTTCAAAATTAATCATCAAAGATATAACGTCATTTTTGCCAAGGTATTATCCCATGATGGTCTGCGGCACGTTTAGGGATAGAAAAACTGGTTTTCATGGCGAAAAGACTGTTAGAAAAAGACGATACAAATTTATCGAACAACTAGATTCCCTACAATTCCATAACAGATTTTTATAAATTCACCAATTTTGGCTCATTTTACATAATATCATAAATTAACTGCCTAAATGAATAATTAGGCTTCTTGTAATTAGTATACTCCAACCAAATTATGTGGGTCTGTATAGGTATGATAAACCTTTATATTGTCCTGAAATATTTTGCTTTTTTTGTAAATATCTGGATAAACAGTTTAGCAAGGGCTTAAATATACCCGAAAATATACCTCAAAATACTTCCCGACTTAAGAAAATAGAAATATAACAATAGAAACCAATAAATGCTCTTTAGGTTATATTTAATATTTTCTGGTGTCATATTTTATTATATATGTTGTATATATGCCTTAACATCTATTCATAGTATAAGGACATGACATTTTGTAGAGAAATATTTTATTTTCCTAGTCAATTTCTTGTGTGGCTATATCTGACAAATGAAAATGATTTATTAAAGATATTCAGAGATATTTTTCAGGACTGAAATTTTCCTGTTATGTCAAGGATGTCATTTTTTAGTTATGTTAAATTTTGTAGATGTTTTAGATGCCTTGTTCTCTTGTAATCCTTAAAAATTACCCTTAGATACGGCGATCTAACTTTTGCAGCCATATTCAGGGTTTGACTTTAAAGATGGCGCTTTTTCCCGGGGCAGTTAAAAGGGAAATGTGGGCAGGCAAAACATCATACTCAGTTGCCCATCAGTCAAATGAAATATAGGAAAGATACCAAGAAATACTTCTCGGAAAATCATGTACTACTCTTTTTGTTGCAATACTGCGTTGTAACATTTCATCACGTCACCATGTTACACTTGGGCCACAAAAAACTTGGTCAGGGCAAGTAAAAAAAATAGTTGAAGTTGTCCTTTGGGCAAGTGTACCACAGAATTAAAGTCAAGCCCTGATATTGGTTATTTTTTGAGAATTTGTGTTATTAAATGTTGAAATTTGAAATATACTTATAAGAAGTTGGTGTTTATGTATGTCGTTTTTGATGACAATCGTTATATTTCTTGCATTTGTTAAAAAAAAATCATATTTGGGAAAATGTCATTGATCAATCAGTTTGCAGCTTTTTTGGTACTTATATCTTTGAATGTGTGTTTACGAGTGGACTATACATTTTAATAAATTTACTAAACTGGACGTCATGTGTTTTTATTTAATGTTACATATGTGTTGACTTTTTTTATTATGTCCCCCACAACACAGTGGTGTGGGAGACATATTAATTTACTCTGTATGTGTATGTGTGTCTGTCACAAAGCTTGTCTACACTCGAACATTTCTCATCCAATCTTCACCAAACTTGAACAAAATGTGTTTGAACACAAGACCTCGGCCAAATTCGATAACTAGCCATACCTGCCAAGGCACTTCGAAATTATGGCCCTTGAACATAATTACCAACAACTACCGGTTCAGCATTGTAGATCAGTTACTCCAGTATTACCGATACAGCACTGCAGACCGCTTACTCCAATATATGAATATCAATAGGCCACAAACAGTATGCAAAGACAGACTAACTATTCAGGGAGTTGTGAGAGATACCGGTATGCGCTTTTCTCAAATGCACCTCTAGTTCATAATCAAAGTGGTGTGGTAATAACTGAATTTATTATTGCAGTACTTGGCATGATAAAACCTTTAAAATAAGCCAGAATATTGGTTTTAAAGGAATCATTGCTTTTCTTTAGAATAATTAAGCTTGTGGTGTCAGTCATTCTGAATATTTAGCTCTAGTACCTGAGGGAGTAAGACACTTGTACGGAACCACGTCCTTGTTGAAACGTTTTCCAGTTAAGCCCTTGGTAAACTGTTTGTCCCACGGAACTGAGTTTACGGCATAGGAATCACTTTGTCACTTCCAGTACATATATCGAGTTGAAACTTAAAACTTTTAACTTACAATATATTTGTAGGATCGACAGATAACGTATTATCTTATTGGCCAATATTATTGGTTTGATTGACAGGTCTATGTATTATATCCTTTTTTTTACTTTAAAAATGGTTATAAATTAACATTTCTATCCCAATTGATGTAAACACCGCACAAACCTCATATTGTGAGTTTATAATATTATTATATCAAGTTATTTTGACAAAATTATTTCCTCTTTTTACATAAGAAATACTGCAAAATTGTTTCTGTCATTCCTATAAATATATTGTAAGTTATATATTTTAAGTTTCAACTCGGTATCTGTTCTGGTTTCCTAGAAGGGATTCCTATGCCGTTAACGCAGTTCCGCCCCATGTCAGTGGGACAAATAGTTTTCTTTAAACAGTCTATGACACTAATGAAGGTATTGCAATGAACTTCAAAACTGATAATAAGACTATTTCAAGTAAACAGCCAAACATTGTGACTTTAGTTTTGAGAAAATTAATTTCATTTTTGCACCTCTACAAAACCTTTGTATTTTAACACAATTTTGAATCCCAATGCAGTAATACATTTGTACACACTTCAATATGAACTTGACAAAACTTCCCTCTTTTGCACTTTCAACAAGAGCAACGCCTTGTGGGTGCAGATGCTCATCTGATTTTTTCGTCTCTGCATAACAGAAATATTGTCCTACCCATAAGTCCAAAAGGAGCCATAATTCTTGCAAAATGCCATGTTAAGTTACAGTATTTGCTGTGCAGGGTCAGATTTAAATGGCAAATAAATGCTCCAAGTTTTAAAGCAAAAGCTTTGATCATTAAAGAGAAAAGTTGACCTATACGCAAAACTTGACAAAATGTCTGATATTTTCCAAGTCCAAAAGGGACCATAATTCTTGCAAAAAGCAGGATGGAGTTATGTTTCTCGATGTACAGAGTCAGCTTTTGATGGTGAACAGGTGTTGCAAGTTTCAAAGCATTAGCTTTGATAGTTTAGGAGAAAAGCTGACCTAAACACAAACTTAGCCAAAAAGTCTGATTTCCTAAGTCCAAAAGGGGCCATAATTCTTTCAAAAAGCAGGATGGAATTATATTTCTCGGTGTGCAGAGTCAACTTTTGATGGTAAACAAGTTGCATGTTCTAAAGCAACAGCTCTGAGAGTTTAGGAGAAAAGTTGACCTAAATAAAACTCAACAAAGAAATCTGATATTTTCTAAGTTCAAAAGGGGACATAATTCTTGCAAAAAGCAGGATGGAGCTATACTTCTTGCTATAAACAGTCAACTATTGATGGTGAACAAGAGTTGCAAGTTTAAAAGCAATAGCTTTGATAGTCGAGGAGAAAAGCTGACCTGAACATAAAACTTTTACAAGAGGGCCATGATGGCTTAATAGTTAATCTGGCCTCCTGGTCTAGTTTTTGAAACAAATAACCCAGATTTGAATTTGACCTAGATCAAGACAAACATTCTGACCTATTCCCATCAGTTTCAAACTCTGTGGACTAAACAAGCTTTTCCCTTGATTTCCCATAGTGACCTAATTTTTTACCACACATGACCCAGATTCAAAGTTGACCTAGAGATCATCAAGAAAAACATTCTGGCCAAGTTTTATAAAGATTGGGTCACAAATGTGGCCTCTAGAGTGTTAAGGAACTTTTCCTTTGATTTGATTGGGTGACCAAGTTTTTGACCCACATGACCAAGATTCAAACTTGACCTAGTGATCATGAAAACAAACATTCTGACCAAGTTTCATAAAGATTGGGTCACAAATGTGGCCTCTAGAGTGTTAAAAGCTTTTCCTTTTATTTGATCAGGTGACCTAGGTTTTGACCCAACTTGACCAAGATTCAAACTTGACCTAGAGATCATCAAGTCAATCATTCTGACCAATTCTTATCAGTTTTAAACTTGAACTGTGGACTCTAGTGTCAACAAGATTTTCCTTTGATCTGGCCTAGTGACCTAATTTTTTATACCAAATGACCCAGATTCGAACTTGACCTAGAATTTATCAAGACAATCATTCTGACCAAGTTTCATAAAGACTGGTCGTAAATTTGGCCTTTAGAGTGTTAACAAGCTTTCCCTTTGATTTGACCATGTGACCTAGTTTTTACCCCACATGACCCAGATTCGATCTTGAACTAGAGCTCATCAAGACAAACATTCTGACCAATTGTCATCACTTCCTAGCTTAAACTGTGGACTCTAGAGTGTTAACAAGATTTTCCTTTGATCTGGCCAAGTTGACCTAATTTTTGATCCCACAAGACCCAGTTTCGAACTTGTTCTAGAATTCATCAAGACAAACATTCTGACCAAGTTTCATAAAGATTGTTTCACAAATGTGCCTTCTAGAGTGTTAACAAGGCAAATGTTGACGCACGATGACGGACGCTGGACAATGACTGGTCACAAAAGCTCACCTGGAGCACTTCATGCTCTGGTGAGCCAGAAAATAAAGGGAGATAATTTGTCATAAATTCAATCAATATGTATCTTCACTGATTGTCCAAGTCAATGTGATAGCATAAACGAAATTTCAGATCAGTATCTTCACTAGTTATGGAGATATACCCATTTTAATTTGAAATAAAGGAGGTAATTTAATATAAAATCAGTCCGTAGTTATCTAACCTGATTGTCTCAGGCCAACTAATGACAATAATGAAATTTCAAATGAGTTCTGTAAGTACTTACTGATATAAATCCATTTTGATTAAAATCAGGGGAGGTAATCAGATATAAAATAACTCCAGAACCTATGATTGAATCTGACAGATTCACCATGGAATCCAACATTTATTGTTGTTGAAGATATTTTGCAACTTTGTATCAAATCAAACCATAAATGAAGTCTCTATATGGCTGCGAAAGCCAAAATAGCAAATTTTGGACCTTGAAGGGGCCATAACTCTGGAACCCATGATGGGAGCTGACCAGTTTTCAAAAGGAAACGAGATATTATGCCAGTACAAGTTTTTGTGCAAGTTTGATTAAAGCTGATTGCAAAATGTTGTCTCTATCGTGTTCACAAGCAGAAAATAGCAAATTTTGGGCCTTTAAGGGGCCATAACTCTGAAACCCATGATGGGATCTGGCCAGTTTTCGAAAGGAACCGAGATATTATGCCAATACAAGTTGTATGTAAGACTGATTAAAATCAAATACAAAATGTGGTCTCTATCATGTTCACAAGGAAATTGTGGATGGACGGACGGACGACAGGCGAAGGGCGATCACAAAAGCTCACTACGTGACAGGTGAGCTAAAAATGATAATCAGTTTTAAGGATTGAACCCAATACACATGATCTGAGCTGTTTGCACCGCCAATTCCCATCTATATTTTAAATAGGATGGACATCTTCTGACTTTGACCAGCCAGAGAGATAACCTTTTATTAAACTGGCTAAGCATATTTAATATCATATTAAACAATGACATTCAGTCTTATTAAAGTCAAAATTAGCAAGTGCTGAACTGAGTTTACAAACTTGTCAGGTAGCTGATAAATGCGAGACAATACAGTTTTCTGTCAATAATCAATAACTTCCAACTGTATTTCAAAAATAAATCAAATTTAAAAGCTTATTCACCAAATTAGAATATTAATAACAGGGTTCCCACTCTTTTCCGTGGAAATAATTCAAGGACTTTTCAGGGACATTTTCACAGAATTCAAAGACTAATAGAGCGCCTCGTGGTTCAAAGGTAGAGCGCCCAAACCTGATCCAGACATTGTAGGTTCAAGTCCCGTCAGAAGTGAAATTCTTTCAATGCCTCTAAGATCTTTAATAGGTGCTAGAACTTTAAGAATATAAACTAGAGCTATCCCTAAAGGGGATGAATACTTCTGCCTCGCTCACTGTCACTTGGTTAAAGTAGTACTGTTTAAGAGACATAATGGAAAATATCGAGGTCCGAGTTATCTCCCCTTTGCTAGATTATCTTGTAATATGAACATCCTCATGTCATATACTACCAGTCTGTAAAGTTTCAACAAAACCCTTCAAATAGTTTAGAGTTAGGTTCACAAGAATCTTGGAAAGACATAAATGGCCACTATACCCCCTTTGAACTTCATCGGTGGGTGTATAATACATATAAATTTAATTAAACTAAAAAGCAGGACTCAGTTTTCACCAAGCGTTTAAGACTTTTCAAAGTTGTCAGTAGGTTGCTTTTTAGATTGACTTCTTGTGCTGATAAGCATCTCTCTTCACATTGTGATTCAATTTTAAGGGTGTTCTGCAATTTGTCAGATGTATTTCAGTCAGATTATAAGCATGGACAATGCAGTCATCTGGCAATACCGATTTATTATCAATTTTCAGACTTTTGAGGTCGTATTTTACACTAGCTTTGCCAATTTCTCTTCTTTGTAGGAAAAAAATCATTTTTCAAAGTGTGCCACGTTTTTCTTTCATCTTAATCACCAGACGCTTTACAAAGAAACACAACTCCATATAGACTAAGTAGGTGTAACAACACTAAAATCTCAACTGATGTTCAAGACGCGTATTTTTCAAGAATAGGGATAGCAATGCCGGTGTTTCTCTATTTAAATATGTTTGCTTTTTATGTACACTGGCAATATTGTGAGCATACAGAAAGAACAAAATTCCCGACTTTTTCCAGGTTTTTTTCTCTTTCTTTAAAATTCAAGTACTTGAAAATGAAATGAAAAATTCAAGGACTTTTCCAGTTTTCTAGGAAGCGTGGGAAATCTGTAATAAGAAGCAATCTATTATAAAGGCACTCAACAGATATTAAGAACTTTGTCTTGAGACCATCCTTAAAACAAGAGGGTCATGAAGGCCCTGTATCGCTCTCACCTGACCTACTGACCCAAAGATCATCAAGATTAACATTCTGACCAGGTTTCATTAAGATATGGTCATAAATGTGGTCTCTAAAGTGTTAACTAGCTTTTGCTTTGATTTGACCCAGTGACCTAGTTTTTGACCCCACATGACCCAGATTCATATTTGACCTAAAGATCATCAAGATTAACATTCTGACTAAGGTTCATGAACATACAGTCATAGATGTGGCCTCTAGAGTGTTAACAAGCTTTTCCTTTGATTTGACCTAGTGACCTAATTTTCGACCCCACCTGACCCAGTTCTGATCTTGACCTATAGATCATCAAGATCAACATTCTGACCAAGTTTCATTAAGATATGGTCATAAATGTGGCCTCTACAGTGTTAACTAGCTTCTCCTTTGATTTGACCTGGTGACCTAGTTTTTATTCCTACATGACCCAGATTCAAACTGGACCTTGAGACCATCAAGACAAACATTATGACCAAGATTTATGAAGATACAGTCATAAATATTGCCTCTACAGTGTTAACAAGCTTTTCCTTTGATTTGACCCAAGATTTTATTGAGGGTAACATTCTGATTAAGATTCATTAAGATTGGGCCAAAACTGTGACCTCTAGAGTGTTAACAAGCTTTTCCTTTGATTTGACCTAGTGACCTAGTTTTTGACCCCAGATGACCCAATATTAAACTCATCCAAGATTTCATTAAGGGTAACATTCTGACCAAGCTTCATTAAGATTGGGCCAAAATTGTGACCTCTAGAGTGTTAACAGTCAAATTGTTGACGACAGACGACTGACGAAGACGGACACAAGGCGATCACAAAAGCTCACCTTTGAGCACTTCGTGCTCAGGTGAGCTAAAAACAATAAGGGTTGTCAACTCCATATGCCCTACAACCCTATGAGGTTTGAAGGTTCTACGGCAAATGGTTCTCCAGGGGAAAGAGACAAAAGTATGGTGAAAAAAGAACACTTCGGGATTTTATCATTTATTTTTTTCTTTTTAAAGACATTTGCTCCATTTCAAAATGCAGGAGTTATGCTATCTCTTGGTTTTTAAGTTAAAATCATCTCTCTCTCAACGTTCAACTATATGGTAGTTTCCTCATTTGAATATGACACATGATTGGCTAAACAAAGCATCACATGACAGAAAATTCAACTGTCACATGACTTCATGTGAACCAACACAGGTCACATGATTTCTAAATATAAGACACATTTATAATAATGTCAAAGTTGGCTGAATATGCTCAACATGATGTCAAAAAAAAATGCTTTTTGACAACTTTCAGTATAAAAACTCCCCACCGCTCTCTATATTGCAACAACTTCTTCTCTAACTATTCTCCCTCCAAATTACACAATTTGAAACAGTAAGGTAGCAATGCAAATAAACAAGACATTCATCCCATTTTGTTCAACATTTAAACAAAGGACATGAGAATAAAATTATGTTAAGAGATGTCAGAAAATCTTGATGTACAAGACACAAAGATAGAATTGATGGGTTTTAATGGAACAATCATATATGATGCGACTGCCAAATAGAACAAATGGTTATCTGCATGTATGTTTTATGTAAAAACCGTTTTGGCTGAAAGTGTACTTATCTTTATACAAAGTTAAAATGAATTTGATTAGATACAATGGCTAGGAATCAATTCCTCCCTATGGTACTGAAGTTTCTCATTACGCCGTTAAATTGAATAAAATATGAAAGAAAATTTTCAGTGGTCACAAAAAACTGCAAAATTTATAATAAATTGCACAGAATTAACAAAAATATTTCCAAAGAATAATGGTTTAAGTAACATCAGAAGTTGTTAAGCATAACTTAACAAATTTGGCCCAAGGTTGTAAAAACCAAGTTTTGAGGACCAGTCTCGAAACTCCAGAAAATGACTGGTTGTTTCCGAGATCAATTTCAAAATTGACCAATGGCAAGGCTGCATTCCCAGACTGGACTTCAAACTTATTTTTAGAACACCAGGACCAGGTTATTTAATGTTCAAAATGATCACATTCATACCATTATCACATTTTGCAGGTACATATACTTACAGTGACAAGAACAAAAACATGTCTAAAAATTGAAAAATGCTACGAATATTTATGGGAGGAAGGAACACTAAATCAGAATTTATGATGCAACATAAGAGGACAAGAAATTTCGTGCAAAAATTCAAATACATTTAAATGGGTAAAACACGAATGCAAAATGTTTTCTCTTATTTAAATAACCGTTTTGACAGTGGTTTGTTATATCGACGCATCAGCAAATGTAGACAACTCTTATTTTTTACTACAATGAATTGAAAACGTTTGTGTTTTTTCTTTAGTAAATGCGTGGAAAACTTCCCCATAATATACATAACAATTTTTGAACACTTTTTCAACTTGTCACTGCCATTTTACAAAGATACGAGGTGAAAATCTAACATAAACATACCAGTTAATTTCATTAGAGAAAGAACTATAATGTGAAACTATTCTACCTGCCTCTTTAATTCGAACAAATAATATACCAACAGTGTTTTTTATCGCTGAATAAAATCCTGAGTTTAGATGCAAACGAATTATGTTATAATGACAAGCATCTAAACAACAATTACGTTATTCAGCAATAAAATCACCATTGGGGATGTATCAGTTTGATTCTTGCAACATCCACAACATAAACTTATTTTTCAGCAAGCTTTTCTTGGACAAGTCAATTCTTGAAAGAGCTTGAACATTTACTTATTTTTACCACATAACAACAGTACACTTTGCCTTCTTTGTTTCATAGAAAAACAAATGGCTGAGTAAGAATATTAATGTACAGTTCAAAACAGTTTCACATTGAGGCGACAATCACTTAATTTTAATTTAACAAAATGTTCATGTGTAATTTGCATTTCTTCATTATGACAAGACACGAAGACTTCTAGCTAAAAGTAACGTACTACTGTTCACCCCAATATTTTAAGACTTTGTTTCTCTCTAATCTTTGAAATAATTTTCAACAATTATAAACTCTGTACTTTGTAAACAACTTGAGGCATGAAAAATAAACAAAGACCAATTTTTGCAACCTTTTTTCAAATTTAGCATTCTTAACTAGGCAAGAGTAGCGTAAAGGTTGCATAAAACAGATTCTGAATTAAAACTCTGATGCAAAAAGTGTTTCCTAACGCCATTTTTGCACAAAAAAGGTATGAAAAGAAGAATTAAAGACAGATATGTCATAACAGAATAATTCCGCTTTATAACAACACAAGGTAACGTGTTACAGCAGACAAATGTTCGTTATTTTCTTCACGTGTCAACATCATCATAAATGCTGCGTTAGGGCTGGTCAAGCTGAATAGAACAAAATTCAACATATACTTATAAAAGCCAAAATCCTACTTTTGTCAAACAAATTAAGGCCAAGTCCTATAATAAAATACAGTTAAGACCACAATAACGAGTATGTTGTATTCAAAATTCCTAAAGAATTCTTGAGCTGGCTGACACCTAAAATAATATTTACAAACTGAAATCATGCAATCTATAAAGCATGTTCGACAAATTTAAGTTGGGTATCAAACTAATATACTTCTCAAAATCAAATACAAGCTGTGTAGAAATCCAGCACTTCCATATAGACTGATAAAGAAATATAACTGACAGAATATCAGTCTATAACACATGGTGTCAACTCTAGTCAGAGGAGAAAACAAGAAAATGTTTGTCAGAATCACTGTTTGAAAACTTGTAAGATAGAAAATGAACATTCCAGTAACATTACATACATTCACTACTATTTACACATGAGCTGTGCCATGAGAAAACCAACATTGTGGGTTTGCGACCAGCATGGATCCAGACCAGCATGCGCATCCGCCCAGTCTGGTCAGGATCCATGCTGTTCACTTTCAAAGTCTAAGTAATATAAAAATTCTTACCCAATGAACTAGACCCAGTATACTTTTATTACATCTTAACACAGTATGCCTACCAATAAAACATAGAAAATTATGAATTAATATAAGTATAATTACCCTAAATCTGTTACTAAACTCCCTTAATTCTTTTATCTGTTCATCTCTCCCTGCAACAAAAGAAGACACAATTCAATTCATGCATATCATTTTCACCACAAATGAACTCAAAAGATGAAATATGCAAATAAAATTACGATGGCCAAATTGGTCATACCACATTCAGACGGATGGACTGACAGACGAACTAGAAAAGCTTCTATTGTAATTTTAAATCATTTGTGTGGGATTAATTTTTGTTTATTTAGCATTTTATCATTATATTGCAGAATTAATATTTTTGTCAGAAACTCTTTCAAAATTTTAATTACTCACAATTTTATAAAGAAGGAAAAGTTAACAACTTGCGCATGGATAAAACCTCACGACTGTTTCTGCAGTTCTCTAAATTTTGGTCACATGCAAACATTTGAAATTACAGTAACTAAAACATTTTTGCCATCTGAAATTTTATTATCTTCATGATAAAATATTTGGATCAATCTAGCTGCTTGTTTCAAGGCATGGAGTTTAATTATCTTCATAGTCTGCTCTGTGTGTGTATTTAACTCTTAACATGCTGGATAGGATTGGTTCTGCCTTAGCAACCAGCGTAGATCTTGATCAGCCTGCACATCTGGGCAGTCTGATCAAGATCTGCACTGTTTGCCATTCAGTTAGTATCTTTTTGGTAAGCATCCCTTTTAACAGTTTGTGGTACTGTCCAAATTGAAAGATGGACAAGTTCATTTTAATATAGCAGGTTACAGGTTAACTCTAAGTCACCCTCAGTATCTTATGCAGGAGACTCCTTTCAGCACAGTGTTAGCAATTTCAGTTGAAGGATAGTGCAAGATACAGAAGACACTCCAGTTACAGAAGCTTCCCTGGTTCTTTAGTGTGCCAGGTGTAAAACACCTGTACACAGGATTCTTATCCTAATGACTTTAAATTTTAGTTGCAGGAGTAGGGGTTCTAACTCACAACTCCCAGTTTCATAGTCAGAACTAGAAGATGCTTTTGTAAACAAGAGCTGTCGGATGACAGCGCGCTTGACTATTCCAAGAATTGATTGAAGAATGGGGTCAAAATATTACCACAGATATTCAGACAAAATTCCTGTATTTGTGGATTTCGATAAGTCTTGCACTAAATGGCAATGTGTGAACCAATTTCAAAGTCCAAAAAGGGCCATAATTCAGCCAAAATAGTTGTCAAAGTTATGTACTCTTGCCTACAGATTGAAATCATGATGATAAACAAGTGTTCAAAGTTTAAAAGCAATATGTCATTTAGTTTTGACAAAACGTGGACTTGTATGAAAACAGAAATAATTTCCATGTCCAAAAAGGGCCATAATTCAGCCAAGATAGATGACAGAGTTATGTACTCTTTCCTACAGATAGAGACTATTATACTGAACATGTGATAAAAGTTTCAAAGCCATATGTCAAACACTTTACACAAAATATTAACTGGTATGAAAAACTTAACCGAGATTTCTAAGTCAAAAGGGGACATAATTCAGCCAAAATCCTTGATGGAGTTATGTACTCTTGCCTGTAACTGGACATGGTGATGGTAAACAGGTGTTGAAAGTTTCAAAGCTTTATCTCAAAAGACTTTGTCAAAATATGAACTGGTACGAAAAACTTAACCCAGATTTCTAAGTCAAAAGGGGACATAATTCAGCCAAAATCCTTGATGGAGTTATGTACTCTTGCCTATAACTGGACATGGTGATGGTAAACAGGTGTTGAAAGTTTCAAAGCTTTATCTCAAAAGACTTTGTCAAAATTTTTATATGAACTGGTACGAAAAACTTAACCAGGATTTCTAAGTCAAAAAAGGGCCATAATTCAGCCAAAATCCTTGATGGAGTTATGTTCTCTTGCCTATAACTGGACATGGTGATGGTAAACAAGTGTTGAAAGTTTCAAAGTTTTAACCAAAAATACTTTGTCAAAATATGAACTGGTACGAAAAAACTTAACCGAGATTTCTAAGATAAAAGGGGCCATAATTCAGCCAAAATCCTTGATGGAGTTATGTGCTCTTGTCTATAAATGGTCATGGTGATGGTAAACAAGTGCTGAAAGTTTCAAAGCTTTAACTCAAAAGACTTTGTCAAAATGTGGACTGGTAAGAAAAACTTTAACCAAGGTGTGACGCCGACGCCGTGGTGAGTAGGATAGCTCTACTTATTCTTCGAATAGTCGAGCTAAAAAGCGCATGTCTCCCCCAATGCAAAGTCGTATAGGCAAGAAGTCAATAGGGGTCAGGAGCGAAAGTCAAAGAGACACTGATGGCTGGCTGCAACAGGGATCATCTACTTGGCATGTCCAGTCATCCCGCTAAGTTTCAACACTCTTGGCCTAGTGGTTCTCAAGTCACTGTTCAGGCTCCTGTGACCTTGACCTTTGATCAAGTGACCCCAAAATAAATAGGGGTCATCTACTCTGCATGTCCAATCATCCTATTAAGTTTCAACATTCTAGGTCAAGTGGTTCTCAAGTTCCGAAAATGATTTAACATGACCAGGCCCCTGTGATCTTGACCTTTAATAGACAGACCCAAAAATCAATAGGGGTCATCTACTCTGCATGTTCAATCATCCTATGAAGTTTCGACACTCTGGGTCAAGTGGTTCTCAAAATATTGACCGGAAATTGTTTTCCATGTTCAGGCTCCTGTGACCTTGACCTTTAACAGAGTGACCCCAAAATCGATAGGGGTGATCTACTCTGCATGTTCAATCTTCCTATGAAGTTTCACCATTCTGAATCAAGAGGTTCTCAAGTTATTGATCGGAAATGGTTATCAATGTTCAGGTCCCTGTGACCTTGACCTTTAACGGAGTGACCCCAAAAACAAAACGGGTCATTTACTCTGCATGACCAATCATCCTATGAAGTTTCAACATTCTGGGTCAAGCGGTTCTCAAGTTACTGACCGGAAACGGTTTTCCATGTTCAGGCCCCTGTGACCTTGACCTTTAAGTCATTTACTTTGCATGTCCAATTATCCTATGAAGTTTTAACGTTCTGGGTCAAGAGGTTCTCAAGTTATTGATCGGAAACGGTTTTCCATGTTCAGGCTCCTGTGACCTTGACTTTTAACAGAGTGACTCCAAAATCGATAGGGGTCATGTACTCTGCATGACCAATCATCCTATTAAGTTTCAACATTCTGGGTCAAGTGGTTCTCAAGTTACTGACCGGAAATGGTTTTCAATGTTCAGGCCCCTGTGACCTTGACCTTTAACAGAGTGACCAAAAATCAATAGGGGTCATCTACTTTGCAAGTACAATCATCCTATTAAGTTTCAACATTCTGGGTCAAGTGGTACTCAAAGTTATTGATCGGAAATGGTTTTCAATGTTCAGGCCCCTGTGACCTTGACCTTTAACGGAGTGACCCCAAAAACAACAGAGGTCATCTTCTCTACATGATCAATCATCCTATGAAGTTTCAACATTCTGGGTCAAGTGGTTCTCTAGTTATTGATCGGAAATGGTTTTCAATGTTCAGGCCCCTGTGACCTTGTCCTTTGATTGAGTGACCCCAGAAACAATAAGTGTCGTCTACTCCAGCAGCCCTACAACCCTATGAAATTTGAAGGTTCTAGATCAAATGGTTCTCCAGTTATTGACCGGAAATGAAGTGTGACGTACGGACGGGCAGGGCAAAAACAATATGTCTCCCCAAGAGGGGGCGGAGGGGTGGGGTGGGGGGAGACATAATAACTTCAGGACCACGTCTGCTCTATAATGAGCCAAAAGTTAGGAGAGTTTTGAGACCAGTCTCAGAAATGCAGCATTCTGATTGGTCAATTTCTAATTTGAACTCAAAATCAACCAATCAGATGCTTGCTTAGCTTAACTTACATGTATGAGGCAGATTTCTTCCAACATTGTTGTATCCTAGAAAAAATTTAAGTTACCTCAGTCCGAGTGCTTTTAGTTATATGCTACTAGATACAACAGGCGGGGCAAACTGTCACAATATATGCTGCAGCAAATTTCTTCCGACTTTTATAATACATGTACCTACTTACTGAGCAGACTAGTTGTCAATTTTCTCGGTTATGACTAATTCAAGGGCCATAACTTCTTAAGACTATCCAACTGGTTATCAAACTTGACCAAGATAATATTCACTTGAAAATTCTAAGTTTGGTGAACAATGGGAAAGAATCTCCGAAACATCTGCTAAAGATATTAAGCAGGCACTGTGGATGAAAACTAACTTAACAAAAGTAATGATAAGCAAGCCTTATAAAAGTTCTGTGTTCCTGTGGGACAGAATGTCACTGTTCGATGCAATCGCAAAAATTTGTCCCCATTTACCAGTTCACCAAATTTGGATCATCACAAAACCTAAACTTACCTTTCTACTGAAGAACTCTTAATGACAAGACATTATGACCTAATTCCTTGAATAACTTAAAACATACCCCTAAGGCCTTTCCTTAGACCTTGTGAAAAATTATCAAAATTGAAAACCAACCTTTCAGTGATTTTTTCCCTTCTACTTTATTAGCATGTGTTGCATGTGGCACGTGATCTTGTTTGTCTGTGACAGGTGGAGGTCCGTGATCGTGACCTACCGGACTAGTTTTAACTGTAGGCCCTGCTGTAGATACAGGTATTGTCGGTCGCCCAGTCTCTTCTGTAAACAAACATACAAATGTACTTATCAAGTTCTAAATAAAATGCAAAATACTCAGCAAATGTTCATACATCTATCATTTGTTAGATTTTCCTACACATTTACATGCCCTTGACATGGATCAACCTTTGAAAAGGTCTGAGCCGTGCCATGGGAAAACCAACATGGTGGCTTTGCGACCAGCATGGATCCAGAATAGCCTGCGCATCCGCGCAGTCTGGTCAGGATCCATGCTGTTCGCTAACAGTTTCTCTAATTCCAATAGGCTTTGAAAGCGAACAGCATGGATCCTGACCTGGCTGGTCTGGATCCATGCTGGTCGCAAACCCACTATGTTGGTTTTCTCATGGCATGGCTCATTTAATCTTGCAAGATTTAGAGGTTGCAAGTTCAGCAAACACTGATTTTTTGTTTACTATCTCCAAGTTAAAAGCAGCCAAAATGAAGTCTAAACTTACAAAAAAAATTTCAGAGGCATTTTCTTGTTTATTTTTCCAAGTCTGACTCAATCATCCAACCACTGAAGCGTCTGTCCCGATTGTCAAAAAATTTTAACATCTGATCCAGTCTGATTTCTCGAGGGCCTTCAAACATGGCACTTTTACTTTCACTTCATTTTCTTATGATTATTTCTTTTGTTTTCTTTAACTCTCCAAGTGGTTCTAAAGACTGAAGATTACTGGAACTTAAGTCTTTTTAAAATGCTGCAGTTTTTCACATTTTAAAGAAATTTCCTTTGATGACTACCCATTGTCCCTTTTGAATAACACCACATCTCTGTTTTTCATAAGGCATAAGCCTTTTTTGCGAGTTGTCCAGAAGAGAAAATGTATGGAATAACCAACGAGATCTTTAACCATATCATATGTTAAAATCACTATTCAAAGTAAGAAAAACCAAATTTTCAAAACAATTTTGATGTAAAAAATAACAAAACAACAACGTTCCTCCGTTAACATTATCTACAGTGGGTTGTGAAGACACTTGAGTGGTTTGTGGAGACTGACTGGGTATATTGCGGTTTGACTGAGCTACGTAGCCTCCACGACTTGACTTCCCATATCGACCATATTTCTTTATGAAGAAAATTGGTTTTTGTTTCTTTTAAACAGGAGGCATGCAACAACAGTTGATGTCACAATCTGGTGTTCAAAGTCTTACAGGACAGACCCCGGGGCAGGGATCCCACCACCAGATGCAGCATTTTATCCCACAGGGTAAGTTACTGTGAATCATGAGCTCATGAATGTTGCTTTCATTTCAACTAGCTGTTGAAAGTAAACTTGTATGAACATTTACCTTTTTTTTGCCATGGAAATGCCTTTTTGAAGTAATTGTGTTTAGAGCATTCTAAGGCAAAGGTTACCAATGAGATGTTAAGATATTTGAAAAAACAACAGAAACTTTGTTTTTCAAGGGAAACCGGCTTTAAGTTAAGTATTTGACCTATACAACACTTTCTTCTAAGATGCATCAGTGTCATTGACTTAAAAAGCTAAGCAGATTGCCCTCATTTGTTCCCTAGCAGAGGGTTTTTCCAGAGGGGAAGCAAAAGAAAATGATATAAATTTATATGTAAAAAAAACCCCTTTTTGTCTGAACACACTTTCTTCATGGCTTTGAAATTACACGACGTACAAGCATTTAAACTTAATGCTTGCTTCAAATAAAATGACAGTAAAAATGCAATCATTGATTGAAACCTTCTCTGGCATGCCAACATGTTAATTCTGATCCAAGCTAACAGCTTTATTTTGCTAAGCTTCCGTGCATGTATATTAACACAACAAAGATATGATTTTGGTTCATTTTGCTGTCAAGAGCTACATGTGTAAGCCTACATAATTTTATGTTTCTGTAATCTATCTACACAGCGATTTCTATATGTTTTTGACTGAAAGTGTAGTGCTAAATTATATCCGAAAGTAGTTAAAAATGACATTAACATTGAACTTGAACTGTAAGTCTAGGCTTGCACTCTGCATTTCCTAAATCTGCATACAGTCCTGGCAGATACTCTTTTTTTAATGTGAATGATGTATTCAATATGATGAGAAAATTAAGAGAATTCAGGCAGCCGTTCTACATGTTCTGAATGTGTTATATACATGTTTTCTCAAAAATCTTGTGACACACTTCCTTGTCCACTGTCTGAAAATAAATATTTTGTATCAGGTCTGGAAAATGCAGTTAAGGATAACTACCCGTAATAGGCCTCAATTTCACCAAAAGCGTACATACAACTTGATAATGTAAACTTTGAAAATGTCAAAAGATAGAAATAAGGTGCATTATGACAAGTTATATTGTGACAGAAGTTCTCAAAAATTTCCTTTAGATTACCTCCCCCGATGATTTTGTTTTTTCATGAGTTATCTCCCCTGAAAACTAGAAAAAAATAATTTTCTCCTTTTCCCTACCGGGAATTTTAAATTTCTTTTTGATATTTGTATCAGAATCATATAATGCAGCTTTCTACCGCAAAATTTTCTCGAAACACAAGTTCAGATTCTTATAATTAAAGAAATTATATATTTCCCATAGGCATCAATGTTAACTTCTATACCGATTATCTCCCCAAAAAATGATAAAATTTGAAAAATCTCTTGATGAAACGTTTTTAATTTTGAATGTCTTTAAAGTGACCGAATTTCATTTAAATATTACCATCCAGTTACAAGATATGAAATGAGGGCCTACGTGGCCGAGTGGTTAGAGTCGTTGACTTCAAACCATTTGCCCCTCATCGATGTGGGTTCGAAACCTCATTTGGGGCGTAGAATTCTTCACGTGAGGAAGCCATCCAGCTGGCTTACGGAAGGTCGGTGGTTCTACCCAGGTGCCCGCTCGTGATGAAATAGTGCACGGAGGGGCACCTGGGGTCTTCCTCCACCATTAAAGCTGGAAAAGTCGCCATATGACCTAAATTTGTGTCGGTGCGACGTTAAACCCAACAAAATAAAAAATAAAGATATGAAATGTGGCTATTACACCATGCAATCCTTAATAAAATCGCACATCTTACTCTCATTGTCAAATGTTCGGTTTACTTGTACACTAAATAATAAATTCTACTTTACTTCTTAATAAATTAAAAGACAAATAGAATAAATCTGGTACAGTTATTTGTATGTTCACTGTCTTGATTCAGTAATCTGTCATTTCTCATTGAAGTATGTATTATCTGGACATCATTCGGTTGAATGTATTTTTAAGAGCATATAATATATATATATATATATATATATATATATATATATATATATGTGTGTGTGTTTAAAAAAGAAAACTGAATTGTTTCTCATTGAAAGTTTGCATTTTATTAATCATACCATGGGACTTAATTATAGATATCTCTCAATGAAAAAAAAAAACCTTTGCATGTGCAAAGTAAAAGCAAGTCATCTTGTTTGTCATAAAATTTCACAAGCTTCACTTGATTACTTGAAAATTTAGCTGTAGGTATACTGATTCTGTGAACTGATCTATCTTCACCGTACTTCAAAACTTCACTGTATTGATTGAAAATATAGCTCTCTGTACTGTAAAAGCATATATTTTCGCTAGGTCAAAATTTTGTGAGTTTGAAATTTTGTACATGTTAGCGATGTTTAATGTTCGCGAAATTGTAAAAAATTGTATCTTTCTTGAATTATACTTATGGTGAATATTTACCCGAGGATTTTTGCGAGATGTAGGGCCTCGCGAATATAGCGAAAATTAAACCCTCGCGAAAATCTGCTTTTACAGTATACTGTAGACTGAGCTTTCTTCATTGTTTTTCAGAACTTGATTTATCTTAATGTACTTGCAATTCCTGTCTAAAATTCTTACACCATTCTAGAACTTTAAATGCATATGTTATACCTCATTTGCATTTTTGACTCTTTTTATAATACCCTCAAAAACGGGATGTATTATGGGATCAATGGTGGTAGATGTGCGTTCAGAAAATTGTCTGCTTTTTAACTTCAGCTTTCTTAAATAAAAGTAACTAGAAAAAAGGATGAAAAAGTGCATAGTATTGATTTAAGTTTCTCAGAACTTTGTTCTTCTATAGTTGTCATAGTATTAAATTTGTCATATCACACTTGTGTTCTAATTGTCTTGTCAGATCAGCTGCAAATGAATTTCATTTCAATGTCTTATTTGTTAGACAGTGTTAATGTTTCATGGTATGAATTTAACATGTTTTTAAAGACATGGCACAGCAGATTGTTTAAAATCTTATTATCCTGGAAGAAACAAGCTTAATTATAAGTGGAAAGCATAGAATTATTTAAAAAAAAAAAACAAACAAAAAAACAAGGCCTTCATGTCGTTCATCATATGCTTTACTACAGTTCTTCATACAGATGCTCATAAATTCAACCAGGATTATGTTAGCCATCATGGTTTGATGCCCAAGCATCAAAACAATGAGTCCTGGTAAATTAAACAATAAATCACAAGAAGGCCATGTTTATTTCCATTTTAACATGTCCATTAAAACAAGACGATAAAAACGATGCTGGACTTCATTCAACTATGTAGTAAGGGATCAGACGTCATGGTGGCTGTTAGACGTCGAAATGTTCTCTCACCAGTCCACATGTCTACCATTGCTTATTGTGGAATAAAGTTCTGATAAATAATGAAGAGGATGTATTTTCTGATACAAATTTTGAATATTTAATAGCTTGAATTTGTATAATTTAGAATACAGTCAGACATGTACTTGAAGAGCATGCTAGGGAGAGCCATAAAGTGGTTTTAATTTGCAGGTGGCCTTTATGCACAGGTGTGACTGTATTTCTATATGAAGCTTGGTTATTTTGTGACAAAATGAGGGACTGTTATACCGACAGCTTGCCTGAACATGTTTTCAAGTACCTGCGTTATTTACATGCATGTGTTGAGTTTGTTTGTTTCTATTGCCAGTCCAACATCCCGGGGGCCAGCACGTGCAGAACTACCAACCCTCGCAGTAAATACAATAAATCGTTAAAACTCTCGAAAATACAAAAACATGTAAGTAGGCTACAGCCATCGTTTAGTAACACGAAAATGGGGAGATATGATTTTGTGAAACGAAAAGTGAGTTGCCATGTTAAAATGTATCATATTCTAATATTGCAGACAATCGTATTTTGTTTTTTCAAATTAAACACATTGTTTTTTTTTTTGAAGTGAAGTTAGCATTTAATCGATGTAATGGTTTTTCTTTAAAAATCTATACATGTATTATGTTTTAAGGTCTACATATCCAGAGAGTGAAAGTCTGCAAAAAGAGAAGTATAAATTTTTTTAAAACAAATGGTCCCTTTTAACATGGCAACTTTTGAGCAACAATGTATGTCACATCAATTCTACATTTTAAGAATTTCATATATCATTACTTCAATTTCTTATTTTTTACATGTTGTACATTAAGACAAAATTTGAAATGGCCTAATTCCCCACCCATTTTGAATATATTCAGATAAGACATAGATATAGTTATTTAACTTAAAATAGGTAAGTGGGCCAAAATTACATAAGCCGAAATAAAATTGTCCAGTATTGGACTGAACAGTACAGTAGTAGAATAAAAACAAAATCATGTCACAACCATCAATTGTTTTTTAACAAGTTACTTTTAGTTTTCTAGCTGTAGATTCGAATTCAGTGTGTACAACTGTTAAATATGATTTGCGGTCACAACGCCAAATTGTATGTGGTAATACGAACCACTTGTAGATATTAAGGTAGTGGTCCCATGCTGACAGTCTGCAATTTCCATTCAATGATGTATTCTCTGTATTAACGAGAGAATGTTGAATTGAATTGATCGGATGTTGCATTTAATTTGACTGCAAATTATCGTTATGGCCACAAATCAGTTTTTCCCTTTGGAAGCTGTCATTGGGATATTATCCCTATCTTTTACTAAGGTTAACATTATCATATTACCCCGGTAATCGGGAATTATTCAGGAAAAGAACTGTTAAAAAAAAATGTTGCACATTTTTTGGTGAAATATTTGAGATTTTTAAGCGATTTTGCATTATATCAGGGAAACAGATGGAAAATGTTATTTATGCAACTAGATATACTATTATAGCCTGTTTAGCTTTCATATATTACCTTTTTGTTTTTAAGCTCAGCTTGACATCCCTATAGAGATAGAATGCCTTGGAAATGATAAACTGCACATTTTACGTGTATTATTTGTTACTTCCATCTTTTATACTAATCCTTTGCTATATGAGAAAATGAATTTATGGCTCACTGTTAGTAGTGTGCTGCAGAAATTTTATAAGTTTTATGTTCTGCATTCCGTTGCTTTGCAATTGTATAATTTGAAAATAGTTTACTTTGTTATTTAATTGCGCTGGTCTCTTGCACAGCAAGTTCTCTTAGAGGACATCGATTGAAACTAATTTGTGTTTATAAATGAAATTAAGCAAACAGTTCTTTCCTTCAAAGGGGGGCATAATAAATACAAGGGTGTAATACTATAAGTGATTTCTAACAGCTGACCATATGTAAGTTTTAATATACTTATTTATTTTAGGTCGATTTTCAAACAAGTTCTACAATTTATATTAATCACTCTCGACACCTCATTCCTGATGGAATCCATTGCCACAAGATGTTAGTCTGACTCATGAATGCCGTATAGACCTAAATGAACCTGCCTCCCCAGCTTCAACAACCCGACACGCCTCCCCCAGTTACTTGTTTCATAACAACACGCCTCCCCCAGTTACTTGTTTCATAACAACGTATCACCCCTCCCCATTTCATTTTATTCATAACACTCAGTCGAGCCCTCCTCAATTTTAGCTCATCTGATTTTTTGAAAAAAAATGAGTCATTGTCATCACTTGAGCGGTGTCAGCGTCGGCGTCTGCGTCGGTGTTGCCTGGTTAAGTTTTATGTTTAGGTCAGTTTTTCTCCTAAACTATCAAAGCT
>NW_026459349.1:0-23320 GCF_021730395.1 Mercenaria mercenaria | reverse complement strand
TTTTGATTGATGAAAAAGTGCAGCCCGCAGAAGCTGTGTTATTTCTTCCCCTCCCTAAAACAAACGGCTACATTGCAATTAGTAATATATAATACAGCTTTTAAGACAAGTTAAAAATGCCAAGAGCAATTATTATTACAAACCCATTGTTGAAATGAAATCAATGTCTATATGGTTCCATTTCAACTTTCTGTTTATGTAGTCGCCAACAGAAATGATGCGGCTTGAGGCTTTGCAAATTAAGTAACCGAGAGCTAGATTTTCTGACCCAAACCTACAACCAGTGATTCTAAGAATCTTTTCCTTGCATGACATATTCAAATAATGTAATATCTTTATTGTACTTCTTTTCTTAAGTAGCATACTTAAAACAAAGAGCAGGAAATAAATGTTTTTAAACAGAAAAGAAATTGCCATGATGTTTCAACTGTGAGCACTGAACTCAATGTGTTTACGTACTAAATAGAGAAATATACCACAAAGAACTACTTTTGATCAGGTACACAAGAAATATTGGGCCAACACTTCTATTACACAGCTACATCTAATATGTTTTGTTAAAATAGTTTATCAAGTCTGAAGAACATAATTTATATACAATTTATATGTGTACAGCACGTATGTAATAGAATGATTTTTGCTATTTGCATCCAGAAATATGCATACATTCTTCTGCAGATTAATACTACACTCCTAGTCACATACTCTGATGCAGAACTAAACGTGCATATTTTCCCATACAGAACAGAACATAATTCACTATAATTAATGTATGGATTATCAAACTAAATTGTTTCCATGGCACTGTTTATGAATTAAAGCCAATACATAATACATTTATTTACCTAAAATGTTTTTTTTTTTATTATTTCTGAATCTATTGTTATCTGATGAAAATTACTACATATATTACCATATTTTCATGTTCAATAATTATAAGGAACTTACCGCTACATTTGTCTTGATGTTGTTTGAAGTAAAACAAAATCCAGTACTTATTCCTATTGTTTTTTACTGACTCTGTTAAAACTTACAATAAAGGCTATTTACCTCATCAAAGTTTACCTCATCAACTTCAACAATAACATTAAAATTTTATGAGGGGGATGATTATTTGACATATAACATTAAAAACGTCATTAAAGAATGACTGTTCATTACCAACAACCTCTGTATCATATTGTAAATTGTACTAATATACTATTACAAATACAATTTGTCATCAGAAAGATATTAAGGTAACTGTTTGTGCTATCTAATGTTACCATATAAACAACCGTGCGATCAAATGCTATTCAAATGGGAACAAATTCTGATGTGACAATATCATGATAAAATTCCCTTAAAAATCTTTCCATTATTTCAATTTCACAAAGAACAATAATTTGTTCCAAAACCTTTTGCCAACCACGAAAGTTTACCCACTGAGGTTACTCAAAACCTAAAACTGTCCCTCAACTAAAGAAACAGTAATTACGTATCATCAGAAAACATCAGTAAAACTGTTAAATGTCGCATGTCACAGAACAAGATAAAAGCATCAACATTAAAAATCTACGAAAAATAAAGCTTACACTATTTCCATATTTTATTTGACGTAATTAGCCACTTTCAAGATAGTCCGTTCTTTGTACTAATGCATGCAAAGGTTTGAATTCCTTTACAGCAAATGCACTTAGACTGATTGTAATCTTGGAGCCAAAAAATGTATGAATTGTGAAATGATTGCTCAGATTTTAAAAATACGCTTAATTTGTACATGCAAAACCTCAAATAATTCTGATATCACAATCATGATAGAAAAAAACATGAAATAAGGTTAATACAAACAGCTTTAAAGGAGAAATAACACACCTTTAATTCTCTACGTAACAGCAAGCTGAAACTACTTTTTGATTTATAATAAAGAAGCGCATTTAATTCATGAACAACTGCAAGATTATAATATACTATATTAAATGTTCAAAACAACTTAAAAGCATTATGACCTTTAAACATCAAAGCACCTGTTCATCAAGGTATAAAGTTTGACTTTAAAAGGCTAAATTTTAATTTCCCTCTCCCTTACGAAAATGAAATATGGAAACAAGCTGGCATTAAGCTGCAAGGTAACTGTCAATGATCTGGCAACAGTCTGTCAAAAAAAAAAGGTAACTGGAAATAATCTGACTCCTATATGGGAACAAACTTCCAAGAAAAAAAGTTTAGCTGAAAATAATATGGACACTATTTCCATATTATTTCCAGTTTCTGGGAATAATCTGCAAACTATATGACAATAAACTGGCTCATAACAATCAGCATGTAAACACACTGACAATATTGTCAGCTTGTTTCCAGTGTCTGGAAGAAATCTGGCAGGAAAATGGCAAGAAACTGGAAATAAAAAACATAGTTTCTATAATCGAATTGAATGAGTACTGAGATACCAGCTTGCATACAAAAACTAAGCAAAAAAATGCTATGTGGAAAAAGGGGCTTAATTTTGGAAAAAAGTATAGTTATGGGACCTGCTTCGTACATATCAGGTCATGCCATTGAACAAGTGTGTAATTAGTTTCAATCTATAATTTTGTAAAAAAAAAACAACATAGGGGCATGTCCAATAACTTCTATTCTTTGAATAATTGAGATTAAAAATTACATAAGTGACAATATTGTATGGATTGGCTGTCTGTCTGTCTGACAGTACATTGGATATAAATTTACTCAGAGCAGATTGACAATGCACTGGCTACACAATGGCAATACACTGGCAATATACCCATCTTAGCAATTTTCACAGCAGAACAAATATTACAAGACACCTTATCAAAATGGCCAGTGTTGCATTTTTCCCTCCAAAACTATTTTCAGTATTTCAATAGTTTTCCAGCACTGATGGGCACATTGTAAAGGTACTTTTTCATCATTTTACAGTTACTTGTTTTCATTGTAACACAGATTCTGTCCGCAACAAGTATTTTTGCTAAAGAGATACAGAAATTTTAAAAGTCATGTATTTTCGCTACCCTGTAAAATTAAACTTGCAGATTTACCATTTCCTTTGGTTTCAATGTTATATTATTGCTAACTGAAATATTGCAAATCTGAATTTGTATTAAAATTGAGTCACAAGTAAAATGAAGGTTTTAAGTCACATTAAAATTCATATTTTAAACATTAATAAGGATAAATAGAAAAAATATATATACTGACACTAAACTGGAAACAAACTTCCCATACACTGACAATGCTATGACAATACACTGGTAATCAACTCAGTTTTCCTAGGGGGAAATAAAAAAATTAGTAACACTGAGTAGTAAGCGATATATTGGGATACTAGTCCATCTTTAGCTCAGTAGGTAGAGCGTCGATCTACGGAACATGGGGTCGCGAGTTCGATCTTAGGACAGGGCTTATGTTCTCTGTGACTATTTGATAAATGACATTGTGTCTGAAATCATTAGTCATCCACTCTGATTCATGTGGGGAAGTTGGCAGTTACTTACAGAGAACAGGTTTATACTGGTACAGAATTCAGGAACACTGGTTAGGTTAACTGCCCCCTGTTACATGACTGAAATACTGTTGAAAAACAGCATTAAACCCAAAACAAACAAACAAAACTAGTCCATCTGCCACACTAATGTATACCACTGTTACATGACTGAAATACTGTTGAAAAACGGCGTTAAAACCCGAAACAAAAAAACACTCATGTATAAGTGCTCATAACTTTGTACTGCATAAAGGAATTTAGTTAAAACTTTAAATAATGATTCCAGTTTGCTAAAGTGTTTCTCTTGTCCATGTAGAGAGAGCTGGCATGTTGTGACTGACTATACACTGACAATACAATGACAACACACTGGCAATATGCCAGTGTGTTGTCAGAAAAATATTTCCAGTTGACTGGCTGTGCACTGACAATACAAGGACAACAGACTGGAAAGTCCAAAAAGCCGCTTGTTGTCAGTTGTGTATCCAGTGTGTTGTCAGATTGACATTGCATACCAGTTTGTTGCCAGATTGTTGTCAGTGTTTATTTCCAGATACCTCTATATAATTTAGCTCCTTCAAATAGTTTTATATGAAAAATCAATGAAATTTTGTTAAAACGTCATTACAAACATCACTGACAACAAACTGTATATAAACTGACAGCAGACTGGAAGTTAAATTTTACAGCTGGTTTTCAGGTCTGGAAATCAGCTGACAAGCACATGGACACATGATGGTTATTAAGTGGCAACACACTGGATCAGTTTATTGTCAGCTCTGGAAATAGGCTGGCAAGTAACTGGATTTAAGAGTATTATTGACTGGAAACACACTGGACATAAACTGACCACACACTGACAATAGGGAAGGTTTTTCATAAGGGCTGGCACAGGCTGCAAGGAAACCTGGATTTTCATTCTGCAGTTAATGAAATTCTCTGTTAAATTTCATGGCAAATTAAACATGTAAATGCTATTTGTAAGCTTCAGTTTCAGACAAATACAGGCCAAGATTGAGATGGCTGCATTACTTCACTATCCATGTTCTTGTTTTTTTTATCTTATCTAATACAGTATCATCTATAAATACAGTAAGTGATATATATGTAAGATAATGCTCATAAATCATTATTTTGCACTGAACATGAAAGATAAAATATCAATGGTAAAAACATTAAATCATCTTACCAAATCTAGATTACCAACAAAAATCCAACAGACTAGTGTATTAATTCACTATCCTATGTCAAATAATATTGTTGTTTGACCTGTGCTCTGGACCCAGAGCCTCCAGCTGCCCATTTATATCAATTAATCTTTCTTGACCAGGAGGAAAAACCATTAAAAACTGGCAAAACAATGATGACCTTTAACTGTATATATCATGTCTATACCAGAAATATGATGAAAATCTAAACAATCCCATCTACAGTTAAACACTGCAACAGTGACACATGTTTTCTCTCAATAGGTAGAGCACAGTATTAAAGGAGAAAAGATTGCAAACCCAGGTAAGGCACCAATGCACCCACCTAAGGTCATTCATCCCCATCTGTGATACACGGAGGGAAGTTGTTACTTGCAGGGAACAGATCATCTCTGATACATGTAGGGAAGTTGTTACTAACAGGGAACAGATCATCTCTGATATATGTAGGGAAGTTGTAACTTACTTGCAGGAACAGATCATCTCTGATCTATGTAGGTAAGTTGTAACTTACTGCAGGGAAACAGCTAGACCATCTCTGATACAAGCAGGGAAGTTGTAACTTACTTGCAGGGAACAGAGCATCTCTGATCTATGTAGGGAAGTTACTTGCAGGGAACAGAGCATCTCTGATCTATGTAGGGAAGTTACTTGCAGGGAACAGACCATCTCTGATACATGTAGGGAAGTTGTAACTTACTTGCAGGGAACAGACCATCTCTGATCTATGTAGGGAAGTTGTAACTTACTTGCAGGGAACAGAACATCTCTGATCTATGTAGGGAAGTTGTAACTTACTTGCAGGAAACAGACCATCTCTGATCTATATAGGGAAGTTGTTACTTGCAGCAAACATATTAATACTGTGGAAAGGAATCCTGATGAACACAGTGGTTGGATTATAAATGACTGCTAACTTTACATTTTGCACACATTTTCAAATTCAGTGTATATAGTTATCATCTTTTTTTCCATTCTTTTCTGTCTTTTTTTTGACAATTGAGAATAAATTGTTTTCAATGGCAGCAGGCACAATATGTCAAGTCAGAAGGTAATTTATTGTAACTGTAAATATAGGCAGTAGCAAAGATAGTAATCTTTGTAATGCTGCTGATGCAGGAAAACGAGATTCATTTTTTGTGAATATATGCAGCTTGAGCATCTTTAAATAACTGCTGAAGGTAATTTACACAAAAACATACTAGCTTTAAAATTTAAATGATCTTTTTTTCTTGCATGTATTATTAATAGATACCTGAAGCTGATAAGTAGGAATACATAAATCATTTTGCATGGGAACTTCAAAATAAAATAGATACAATTTTTAACATAAATAAATTATGTATTACAGAGTGAAGAACAAGAAAAAAAAGAAACATTAGTTCCAGAAATAATTGCTACAATCACATAGCATCATTAAATATTCTGGAAATGTATAAACGTAATGCTATTACATTCCAGAAATGACCTTGACATTCATACAAGTAGATGTTACTGTTGCTACTTGTTCCACTGTGTGGGTGATCTTTGTGCTCATGCCTGGAAATGTGTTAATGTTCTTTTCATATGTTAGTTCTCTCTCACCTCTGGCTGTGTAACCAGGCAATAAATCTGATATGTGACATTTTTTATCTATACTGTATACATACACATATAAACCCTTGACTGAAACTCTTGGGTTTAAAGCCCCATTTGCCACTGACTATATACAACAAATGTAGGGTTAACGCACGTTTTTTGTGTAACAACATCTGCAGAATCCCAAGGGATTTGTTGGTTGCACGAGCCCATAGGGCGAGTGCACCAACATAGCCCGAGGGATTCTGCAGATGTTGTTCACGAAACAAACGTGTGTTATCGCTATTCTTGCATAAAACACAACTAAAGTGATGGAAATATCGAAAAAACAAGAGTATTTAGCTGACATTAGCCGATCGAAGTCGGCCGTTTCAGGTTGTTATGGACACATGTTTATTTATGCATTTCCAGGGTATACAGAAACAGTGCATATTTTATACATGTCGAACGGACATTCTTGTTGTGTTAATTTCTTTAATATTAAATATATGTAAAAATAAGCATGACTTCCCCTTTAGCTTTAGAGGCTCGGAATTATGTTAAAAGGCATACACGGCATCCTGTCTTTACACCAATTTGCAGGTGAGGTGCCAACAGAAACACAATTCTGCTCGGTTTAAATTAATAGTCTGTCCCTTAACGCTTTTTAAATGTAAATATTATCGTTTAATAGAAACTGGTATCGATACACTATATTCTTCATGTCGTTAAAAATGAAATCTCTAGGCCTATAACTAGAAATTTTGCTTTGCACCCCACCCCATCGCGATCAAAGTTTGATAAACACAAAAATTTGAATTTTTCCAACATCGATATAATCAACTTAGATTGGATTTATAAACTCAAACATGGTTGGTGAGATCTACAAATAAATTGAAAATATATATAATAATACCGTCGTTCATCAAATGTTCATTAACTATGGAAAAATCCTTCAAACTTTACGCTTCGTCATGTTTATGCTTTACATTAACACACCATCACTACATCAGTAGACTGCATACATGTGTAAAGTAGACACAAACATTTCTTAAAAGTTTTAGTGTAAGATTTAAAGTTAGCATGTCAACTTTCTCGACTCAAATTAATTTGGAAAACGAAATTGTATTTTTGTAAATGTTGTTTGCCTATCATTTTTAGGGATTAAATCGCGGCGTGTAAACTTACTTTGAGTCTAATACGCGTAATAATACAATAATAAGGAACGTCAATTCAGTCGCGTATCAAGAGAGGTAGCGCTTATTACAAGTTAAAGTAAAGTTAGGTTGAAAAATGATTATTTTTAATAAAAATGCAGATGAAAAGATTTCATAAATCTCGGACCTTTCGACTTCGGCCAAAACTGATTCGGGATCCATAATTTGCTTACGTTGGACCTGCAACAGCATATTCAAAACGTTCACCAACAGCGCGTGCTCACGAGAATCTCCTTGTTTGTACACGTTTTTTCCCTGTTTGTGCATGCCGAAAATCGGCAAAAACAAAGGTTTTATGCAAGAATAATTAACACTGAATAAAATAATCACAATGAGCTTCAATCATAATCCATATTATGTCTTCAGTCAAACTGTCACAGAGAATATACGCTGTAACCCACAGGGTAACCTCTCAATTCAGTCTTGCACCTACTTTCTGAGTTAGCCAAACTGGCTTCTACTGCAAACAACACAAATGCACAGCAAGGAATGAAGCAAACATGACCAGGGTTGGTAATTTGAATCTTTCTTCCTTAAATATTTAAATCATCAACAATACCCCATCTCATCTACCAGAGGTTTGAAATAGTCCTAAATAGTAGACAATGGTAGACTTCCAGTATACATATATATACAAGCAACTGCAATCACTAGAATAAAAACGAAATTGAAACTACGTACAAGACTGTTGACTTTCTCACTCCTCCTCAACCTGCATTAATGCATGTTTTCTTTTGAATCTTAGATGTTTTTTTTTTTATATTCTTTATATTTAATTTAAAAAATTATTCCTAAAGTCTCTCATCAATTTACCAGATTGTCAATAAATCTATATAAATTGCCACTTGCAGGGCATTTATGATTTAAAATAGGGAGGCATCAAAATAAATACATACCATTCCAGCCCATTCCAGCATCTCTAACTCCGGTTCTGTTTCATCAAATTCTTCACAGAATACATCTTTACTGTTTCCCGATTAAATTATTCACTTAAAATTATTGTGCATATACTCCGAAAAATATGATTTAAAATTTGCCTTTTAACAATCTTTTTCATGTTCCAAGTTGAATATTTCTAAACAGTGCTCCAGATACTGTATCTTCATTTAAACAGCAAAAAATCTTGAAATAGTACTCTTATTTTCAAAAGTATGCATAATAAGACAATTCAACACAAGCACTTACATGTCAAGAACTATACTTTTCCAAGCAAATATTCATGAGAAAAAATATATTCTAAACACTCCAAAGATACTTCAAGATGAGTAACGAACATGCTTTCTTCATTAACGTGAAATTTTAAGTGCTTATTTACGTTCCATAATCATCATTTAATGTTTCAATATTATGTTTTCCACACAAATCAACCGCATTTACATGCAACTTTCCCTGGTGTTAATACGTTACATCTGAAGTTCAAAATGAACAATTTCTTTAATCGACAGAATATTCAGAGTTAGATTTATGCAATTATGAATATCATCTACAAAATCAGATGTAAAATCATGCTCAAATGTTAAATTCTTAGTATTATCATTTTTCTTGTCAATGCCAGTGAATAGAAAGTTGAAAATTGTAAGTTTAATTGGACTAATTTCATCTTATCTCCGCTAACTATTTGCAGTTACCTTAGAAACTGAACAGAATTGTCACTCAAACTAAATTTAGTTTCACGAAATGATGACACTATTTTCAGTGAACAGTTGGAATGCAAAAGATGCCTCTTTAACTGCATTTTACTGCCACAAGTAACAGTTCAGGGTTCCTTTATATAAGAAGTATACCAACATGCATTCATTTAAACTTCAAATTCTTAAAACTACATTTAAATTTCAAACTTAATAAGGTAGTCCAGATTTATCAAAGCTTATTCATTATGCTTCACTGTCATCCCCTGCACAATTTATCGCTGCAGGAAATCCAACAATATTCTATCCGAAAAAAGCACGAAATGCACGAGGGGAAAATATCCAGGTGGTTTTAAGCTATCTGCAAAACACTACACGAAATAACACAATCCTGGAAATTGCTTAGTTTTTTTTTGCAGATGGAAAATTTTTCAATGACAAAAGTGTTATCTAAAATGTTTGTTTATGAGTTTGTCATAGACTGTGAAATCTCAGTACTCAATATATGATGTAACTTGGCACACTGCCTCATCATCAGAGGCTCTGCCTCTGTTTTTTTTTTCCTACTAATTATATATGTATATCTGCCATATTTTGAAAAATATAATATGCAGCTGGTGGGAAGGACATGCATATGTCCAGCAATCATCAATAAACCTAAAAATTATATATTCCTAATGTGGAAAAGAGTTTAATGACTTCTTAATTGGAACAAAAAAAAAATACTTTTTGAAATGTAGAGATAACAGTTATCTTGAGATCTAAGATCTATACTGTTAACTTTGACCTTAGCGGTGACCTGACCTTTAATTGTGAAACAGAATGTAAATGATCTGACAAAGAACCTTACGAATCCATTCAAAACTTGTCTCTAATAATACCTAACATATTTCAAGTAAAGACCTTTTCCTCCAATAGTGACCTTGACCTTTAAGCTCATTCCTATGTAGCAGTTACAGTTAAAGCAAGTTTGAGACACTGATTTCAACAATCTTATCAAACTGCACCAGAAATTTGATGCTGAAAGACTCCATCAGTCAATTATATCCTTTTAAAAGCAACAAGAGTTGCAGACTGTCACAAAATACACCCATCATCGAAATTGCCTAATTCAAGGGCCATAATACCAAGAGTGCCTGGGGCTATTTGGCTGGTTATCGAACATGGCCGACATATTATGCCCACAAACATTGTCAGCAAGTTTGGTTACGATCGGATGAAAACTGTTCGACTTAGAGAGCGGGACAAAGCTAAATTTGCAGTTTTTCGAGTAATTCAAGGGCCATAATCCAAGAGTGCCTGGGGTGATTTGGGCGGTTATCGTACTTGGCCAAGATATTATGCCCACACACATTGTCAGCAAGTTTGGTGAAGATTAGATGAAAAACTGTTCGTCTTAGAGAGCGGATAAGGCTAAAATCGCAGTTTTTTCAGTAATTCAAGGGCCATAATCCAAGAGTACCTGAGGCGATTTGGCTGGTTATCAAACTTGGCTGTTATAATTAATGCCCACAAACATTGTCACCAAGTTTGGTGAAGATCGGATGCAAACTGTTTGACTTAGAAGGCGGACAAGGCTAAATTTGCAGATTTTGAGTAATTCAAGGGCCATAACACCAAGTGTCTGGGGCGATTTTGCTGGTTATGACTTTGGCCGAGATATTATGCCTGCAAACATTGCCACACAAGTTTAGAGAAGATCGGATGAAAACTGTCCGACTAAGAGAGCGGACATGCTTTTGGACGCCGACCGCTCGCCCGTCATGGGTGTTCACAAAATACGCCCCGCTCTTTCAGAGACAGGCGTATAAAAATGGAGGACTACTTATTCCAACAAAATGAGTATTTTTAAACCCTATAAACAAACCTCATTCAGCATTAACCCTCGCAATAATTCCCGTAATTCTTCTAGTCGGATACAATGAACAATAAGCAAAAAATAATAAGAACCGTCAGGGAAAAAGATCAGCATAAAAACCACCTTGCCATAATGATCAAGAAATCTTGGCAACAATTATTATTTTGTGTTACTGAATACCTTTTGCATTAATATTCACCACTGAGGTCGTAACATTCTGCGGAAATTACAAATATCTTCTGAAAATTATGATGCTGATGATTTTTATTACATTCTCTTTCAGTGGTTATAAAAGTATCTCCACTCAAGAAATTATTAAAGGTTGTATTGGCTGATATAACAATTTTTTTTTACCTGTGTATAAGACATATGTTACTCTGAATTTACTACATGTTACTTGTTGGAACAATTTTTGCCATTTCTGTCTTAAGCTTAACTAAGCTTAAATAATCTTATTTTAGTACCATTATTCTCGACTTGTTATGAAATGTCAATAAATCACTAGTGCCAGATCTGAACAAACATATGTTTACTGTTCTCTGTTTAGTAAATGCCAATAAAGCTCTTTCATTCCATTAAAAATCAGCAGTTTTCTAAGAAGTTTGGGGTTTATGTGCTTTTATTGCTTGCAATTATTACCCCTTAGTTGTTCTTTAATTGTATCAGAACAAACAGGAACTTTTGTTTGGATTATTTATGGCAATATCAAGTCCACTTTGACCGAAAAGCATAACACAATTATAAATACAGCCTGGCAAATAAAGGGCAATAACTCTGCAGAAAATGCTCAATTAGTATTACACTGTCTGCTAAAATAAGCCTACAACTTTTTTGAACATGTTCTGCCAATAGTTTAACTGTCTGGCAAAACAAGGGCTATAACTCTGATGAAATACCCTCAGATAGAATTGGAAAGGTATGTCTGGCAATCCAAGGACTATAACTCTAGTGAAAATGTTCTATAAAACAAGGACAAGTATTACAATGCCTAGCAAACAAAGGTCTGTAACTCAGTTGAACATGTTCAACAATAACCTGGCAAAGAAAAATATCAATACAATATAACACATGTTATTGTTTTAGTTTGAATGATAATGGTATCATTTGATTTTCTGTATTATTTAATCAGAGTTGACACTTGATTTATCAAAGTCATTCAGACAAGTAAAAAAACAAATTACAAGTAAAATTTGAGGTTCACAAGTAACAATTAACAAGAAATAACAGAAACCAAAAGTTTTAACTAAATGATTTGGACAAAGTTTGATATTTCAAAATTTGAACATTTAAAGTGAATCCCCATCATGAATTAAGTAATCAAGTTCATCTACAGACAGTGATTACCAGGGTCTCCAACCCCCAATCCCTACAAAAAAAGTCAATGACAAACAAGTTACTAAATAACAAGGTACTTATATTACAGAACAAAACAGGATCTGATGTCATAGAAGGAAAAACAACATTTGTGCCATATAAAATCATTCCATAAGCACAGGATACCCCCCATCTTTATTAATGTCATTTTTACATAATGCTGCCAAATTCCTGTCATCTAGAAGAAATGCTAGCAAAACAACAAAGCACTCAGAGAGAAAGAATCACCTACACTTGTACTTTAATGTAAGACAAAAAAACAAATAAGACGGATACAGGTAATCAATACAGAGACAGATGAGCTAATCAACTGAGAAAAACTAAAGCTACCCACCTACAGTAAATATGTAAGTGAAACAAACAAATACACAAAATTCTTATTTCTGAAGGCCCTATTATGAAGTTTTTCAAGACAAATGTTTTTCATTTCCAACACCATCTGAGTTACAAAGCTGACATTAAAATAAGTATAATATCAAGGTGTTTATAAGGACAGTCTTAGGCTGTTTTACAGCACCAATGTATTAATCCATGGAAAATGTATCCTTCATTTTAAGAAGTCCCTACTTGAAAACCTGTAACAGGATTTTTATTCTTTCCTTTACTTAGCTGTTGTAAATTTTATAGCACTGATGATACCATAAAACAATACCAGTACAAGTTCCTGGAGCAAACAAGCAAACATGCATTTTCCTTGCAGCAAGATGTGTATTTCTGGTATTTTATCATGATAATGGATCAACTTAATTAACTGCAGGTGAGAACATAGATGATTTAGGCATGTTCCAGATACAATTAATAATTTCCTCCTATAATACATTTTTGGCAGTGGGAGGGAGAAGGTGAATGGAGGCTAAGGATGATCAAGGATGCTTGAAGAAGGACCGGGTGGGGAAAGGATGGGAGGTCTGAAGTAGATTGGGGCAGTGATGGTGTTGAGTTATATTGGCAAGTGTCAGCTGTACCATTTACAGACTTGGAGTTTCGAAACAAAAGGGGTTAAAGCAATTAGAAAAAAATCATGATCCACCTCTTTTATAACTTCACAAAAATGTTGGAAATATTCTTAGTGTTGTTTGAAAGGCAAATTTCAACAACAAGTATGTTGCCAACAAAATAAAACTGAAGTGTTTGGAACAAAAAACTTGTTTCATTTGAAACAACACATCTTGGGGAGAGAAACATTGTTTATACAGATGACATTTTTCATGTCATACCTTTATCAAACAATTTGGAAAGACTTCATGCAGGAATAAATACATTTGTAACAAAACCTTCAAGAATACAAAACTATTAGCAAAGATTAGACTGGCTCCCGTCCCTATGTTTGTTCTTATTTACATATATCAGTTTTCTTCATTAAGAGGGAAGTAACTCCAGAGGGTTGTTTCTACATTGACATTTTTTATTGCCCCTGGCTCCAAACATAGGGACTGGTGAAAGTTGGCTACCAGTGTCTCACAAATTTGTGAGACAAATTCCCATTAATTTCTTTCAGTGACAACCGGCTGCTATTACTGTGACGTGTTACCTAAGGGTTTCATGTGCTAACCATCATTTAATGAGCCGCAGTTAATTTATCGATTTATGGCCTGCCCTCAGCTTGTATTGGCTTATCAGACAACAGGAATGTGCTTTTACATATTTTTTGTTGTGATCTTATAATCAAGAATTTGGTAATTTTAAACTTCATTTTTAACGGTGAAATGGCTGAAAGTTTTAAAATATGAACAAATAAGACAAGAGCATGTTGTAAAAGAATGTTTAAAAGAACATTATGTTTTATTCTCTTGACCGACTGGCAGTGGCAAAAGCTGCTCCATTTGCATTTGTTTGTTCTCCATTATAGCAGCACACAATGTACCATTATTGATGAGACACCTCTTGCATTGGCCAAAGTATGGCCCGTTTTGGGCTTAGAAAGTCCTGGTTAAAGTTTTGTGTGCAAGTTCCCATCTCCAAAACTAATGATTGTATGTATTGAATTGAAACTTCACATGTTTCTTCAGGATAATAAAATTAAGTGATAGCATCAAGTTCCATAACTCTAACATGCATTTTGGCTGAATTATGCCCCACTTCAGACTTAGAAAATCCTGGTTAAAATAAATTTTGCATGCAAGTTCCCATCTCCAAAAACGAATGCAGATGCAAGATCGAAACTCTATAGATATTTTAAAAATTTTAATATAGGGTAATATTCCTGCTTCTAGCAAAACAATTTGAATAGTCGAGCATTGGCTGTCTTAGGGACAGCTCTCGTTAAGGTATTAGATGCCTAAATAGTAATGTTTACAAAATGGCATTTGCTTGGTGTATTCTTAAAGGGACCGTGTTTCTCACTGCTTTGCAATTTTAAACAATTTTTACCGTGCCGTTTTTTTGGGTTTTTTTTTTTTTTTTTATAAATTTTGTATAACTTATGGTATCTCCTCAAGTTCAAGTAGAGACAAATTTCAAAGTGATGGCCACTATCCAAAACGTTTGCAGAGAATTCATTTTACCATTAATTTTAATAAAAGAAACACCAAACTATTGGTAAACAATTGTAAAATACCAAATAAAAATGTCAATATCATTTTTTCTAGGGTGCCTCAAGTAAACAGATTTAATGAGACAGAATTCTAACTTCAACACTGAAACAAGAGATCACAGAGTGATCTTGGCGCCCACCAAGTGCCATTTTTGAGTGTTCCAAATTTCAAGACTTACTGACTAGCTCAAGGTCAAATTTCATTTCCGTACACAACACTGTGCATGTGGTCCAAATTCGAAAGCTGTAGCTCGAGAAATGTGAAAGTAGGTCACTAGATCAATCTTAAGGTCAAAGTTTAATTCGGTACACAAAACTACGCAAGTGGTCCGAATTTGAAGGCTTAGCTTGAGAAATGTGTAAGTAGGTCACTAGGTCAAAATCAAGGGTCAAATTTCACTTGAGAACACAAATCTATGCATGTGGTCCAAATCTGAAGCCTGTACCTTCAAAAATGTGAAAGTAGGTCACTAGGTCAATGTCAAGGTCAAAGTTTGTTTCGGTACACAATCCTATGCAAGTGGTCTAAATTTGAGGCCTGTAGCTACAGAAATGTGAAAGTAGGTCACTAGGTCAATCTTAAGGTCAAAGTTCATTTCGGTACACAAAACTATGCATGTGGTCCAAATTTGAAGGCTGTAGCTTGAGAAATGTGAAAGTAGGTCACTAGGTCAAAATCAAGGTCAAGTTTTATTTCAGAATACAGAACTATGCATGTGGTCCAAATTTGAAGCTTGTACCTTCAAAAATGTGAAAGTAGGTCACTAGGTCAATGTAAAGGTCAAAGTTTGTTTCGGTACATAAAACCATGCATGTGGTCCAAATTTGAAGGCTGTAGCTTGAGAAATGAGAAAGTAGGTCACTGGGTCAAAATCAAGGTCAAATTTAATTTCGGAACACAAAACTACAAAAATGTATGCATGTGGTCCAAATTTGAAGACTGTACCTTCAAAATGTGAAAGTAGGTCACTAGGTCAAAATCAATGTCAAATTTCATTTTGAAACACGGAACTATGCATATGGTCCAAATTTGATACCTGTACCTTCAAAAATGTGAAAGTAGGTCACTAGGTCAAAATCAAGGTCAAAGTTTTTCAAGTGCACAAAACTATGCATGTGGTCCAAATTTGAAGGCTGTAGCTACAGAAATGTGAAAGTAGGTCACTAGGTCAAAATCAAGGTCAACTCAGGTCAAGGTTCATCTTGCCACTCAAAAATATACACGTGGTCCAAATTTGAATGTTGTAGTTATTGACAAGAAGATTTTAAAAGCTTTTCCCTATATAAGTCTATATGAACCATGTGACCCACGGGGCGGGGCCATATTTGACCCTAGGGAGATAATTTGAACAAACTAGGTAGAGAACCACTAGATGATGCTACATTACAAGTATCAAAGCCCAAGGCTTTGTGGTTTGGACAAGAAGATTTTCAAAGTTTTTCCCTATATAAGTCTATGTAAACCATATGACCCCCAGGGTGGGGCCATATTTGACCCTAGGGGTATAATTTGAACGATCTTAGTTGAAGACCACTAGATGATGTCACATACAAAATATCAAAGCCCTAGGCCCTGTGGTTTTGGACAAGAGGTTTTCAAAGTTTTTTCCTATATAAGTCTATATAAACCACGTGACCCCCAGGGCGGGGCCATATTTGACCCCAGAGAAATAATATGAATCATCTTGGTAGAGGACCACTAGATAATGCTTCATACCAAATATCAAAGCCCTAGGCTCTGTGGTTTTGGACAAGAAGGTTTTCAAAGTTTTTCCCTATATAAATCTATTTAAATTATAGAAATAAACAAAGGACCATAACTCACTCATAAATTGTTGAACCAGTCTGATTTTCAGGGGGACACAACTAGGGTACCAATACATCATTCTGACAAAGTTTGGTCAAAATCCCCCCAGTAGTTTCTGAGGAGATGCGATAACGAGAAATTGTTAACGGACGGACGGACGGACGGACGGACGGACGGACGGACGGACGGAATGACGGACGGACGGACCACGGACGCAGAGTGATTTTAATAGCCCACCATCTGATGATGGTGGGCTAAAAATAAGGTCGAATCCTGTGTTTCTGTTTTGCATTTTGCTTACTTCATTCAAAAATATCCTTGGGGCAGACGTAAAACCTACCTAAATTTCTTCCACGATATGTAATCTAGAGAGTGAAAGCAAAATAGAGAACTTTTACCGCACGTAACGCAATATTTTTAAAGATGTGTAACTCTGCCCCTTCTGTTTAAGTAGTAAATTCACTATGAACAGATTGAAATCGCTTATCAAATTAATTTTTTCTCTCCATTTTTGTACAATAAATCAATTATAAGTCTTGAAAGAAGTAAAAACTTACTAGAAAAAAAGGAAAATAAGGGGGAAAAATTCGGTCCCAGTCTGGCTTGAACCCACAACCCCCTGAGAATTGCAGTAAAAGTAGGTTTATGGTAGAAATTGAATACTCTTCAAAAAGGAGGTACTCTGTTATGCTTCTAATACCTTATAACACCCAAACACACAGACCAAAAAAATATGATTAACAGTATTTATAATTTAAACGCTTTATAATACACACAGTTCATCACAGAACTGATTTAAAGCTTTGTGTAAAATTTCATTAACCTTAGAACTTTAAACTATGAACTACAGCGTCTGTCATGTTGTCATTGGAAATAAAAGTGAAAATAATCTACTGACTTGGTGTCATCTAGAACTGGCCTAATAAAAAAAATCATTTAAAATACAAACTTTTCTCCAGTGAAAAAATATTATTACCCAACAGTCGGTCAGTTATGTACCAGCACAAGTCTGTTTTCATGAAACAAGCGCTTTCTTTTCTGTTTTCTTTCATTTCTCCACATAAAAATACATTTTTCGACGCCGCCCTGAAGGCGGCGTCGAGTATATGGGATACACTTTTATTTCGGACCCTGTAAAGATGGTAATGAATAGTTTCGGAGTGATAAACTGAACACAGTGAATAGTTTGTAAAAGGATCAAAGATATTGCACAATACATTTTAGTGAATAAACAAAAAAAATGGCAAAAAGAAAACATAAAAAAATGTATGTAATGCAACTTATTATGTGATTTAAAACAATGCTATCTGTCTTTCCTCTCCTTATTTGTAGAGCAGAACATATTTTTTTATTTACAATTTCGTCAAAAATGTTGATCCGATTTATTGATAAGGGAGGTTACTCTGTAAGTCAAGTTTTCTATTTCTATTCTTAGCATGACCTACTTACCTATCTCATTTTCTATAAATAGAACACACCGCAGATATACCTTACTGTAAAGCGTGAATCGCCTGGACAAGGGAGCGTTCGTGTATTTTACAACTTCGAAGAGAATATTAAAAAAAAAAAAATATGGAAAATTACAATTGCCTGCATAAAAATTCCTTGGAAAAAACGTATTTACAAAGTAAATAAAGGAATCAATAAGCATAGATATGTTGAAATGAACGAAGGAAGTGCCGCTGTTAACTTATTTTTAACCTTTTTGTCTTATTTTCTTTGTTGATAGGTACAGTGATGTAATTTCAGAATGCGCACACTTTTGCAAATTCCTATTTCTATTTTTTTTTTTTTTTTTTTTTTTTTTTTTTTTTGCTTATGTGTCATATAGATCTACTCATTGTTTACAGATATACACTGTCAACTAAGGTGTGCAATAGAGCACTTGGCTGAATTTGTCAGTGACAAGTTAATACTTCTTTAAATGTGGTTAGATCGAAATATTAAAAGCCATGGGACCATAACTTATCAAAGCATCAGTGACTTTAAAATAGAATTCCTTGTTGAATTTATATGTTCATTGATCTTATATGACTAGTCAGTTACTCTGGTTTTATTATATCTTGTTACTTGCTTTTTTTTTCTTTTTCTTTTTTAATTTAATAGATAGTTTTTGTATTTGTCCATTCCTGACAAAAAAATATAATAAAAAAAAAAAAAAAAACATTTTCATTGAAATATTTTCTACACTTTGGCAGTGGGTTATTATGCTTTCTAAATTTCTTGTAATGTTAGATTTGAACTAGACACTGACATACTCCTAGTAACCTTACAGTTCAACGAAGACTACAAGTTTATCGTTTATCGTTCGTCCGAAAAAAAAAATGAATTCTATGAATTCAAAAGTATATAAGAAAGATTCATGCTTTGTGAATAGGGGCAATACAGAGATTATTTATGTTATATCATTCTTTTCTTGGACAAAATTTTTGATTGTTTTTGTCAAGGGAAACAGTAAATTGCTGGGTATAATCTGCATTCTGAAATCTATAATGTAGGTGACTAAGGTCCATAAAACTTCAACAGTAAATAGAAAACACTCATTACATTACATGAAACCACAGCTTTGAAATAATTTCAACATTTCCTCATTTCCCAACAAACTGCATTTCTGTGAAACTTCATACACACGCTCCTGCATATAAGAACTTTTCACAGGAGATGACCTTAGTTAGTGAAATAATTACTTTAATTTTGTATGTAAAGGGACCACCTACTCGCAATGTTAATGTCATTGCAGATAGAGGATTTGTATTGCATGGTAAAACTTTTCTATCATGTTTATTCTTCATGTTTTAAACAGTTTATAACATATATTGTTTTATGTGCTAATGTTGATAACTTGTAGCCAGTCAGACTAATAAAGTAATGATTAGGTGATTTCTCATATTGCAATAAATGTACTTCAGACACAACACTTGGCGGCGTCTTTGATGCTTGCATCAATGAATTGCCTTGTAACTTCTTTATGTACAGGTTAATTTTACCATAACAGTAAACACTTTCTGCAGCTGGTGTTTCAATATTTAACATTTAATAAAATCTAAAAATTCATAAAAAAAGATCTTGAGTTTATGTCACCTCCAAATAATTATCCACATACAATATTTCACACTTACATTTACTAGTAAACTGTTGAATCATGGATGGTCTCAAGATCATACTCTTCTAGAAAATAACAACAACTGATATTTTCTCAAATGACCCTTATCAAATTGGTAAGGAGAACTTGTCATTACATTGGATAGTTAATTACTTTACAATTGATAGGGTTCTCAGTAGTTAACAGTTCACAGGGTTAATCTAGGGTTACATTGGCCAACTTTCACCAGGCTGTATGGTTCAGCCATCAGATAAAATTGTGCTATTTTAGAGGCTTAAAATTTTCTAACAAAATGTTTCCTGTATTTATATAAAAAATAACCATGCAGCCAGGGAGCCAGGCTAAGCAAAGATATACAGGAGATATAGTGTGTATGGGTTACAATAATACAGGTAACAGTCGTCTAGGTAACATGTTGCATCTGTCTGCACTCGTCAATCCTGTTACATTCATACCATCTATATCAATCACTCTCACTAACAGATAAATTTATCTCTGCAATCATTTGTCTTCTTTTCACTTCCTTTCTGTTTCAAAATCAGGAGGTAACAAGTCATTTTTGCTGACAAAATACAAACGGTAGATTTGATGCAGCTGCTAAATATATAAATAACTGTAATAATGTCTGCAGCAGCATTTATTCTTCATCATTTAAAGTTGAACACCATAATTTTGCTTTTAAAATGGTAGCAAATTACCAGAATCTTAATACTTTATTATTTCAACTTCATCTTACTTTCACATCAAACTTTCGCTGCATGTCACTAAATATTTCACTGGTTTTACCTTTTATTTATGATATTACTGATTAATGAAAGTAAAAAATTATTTTGCATAGGGAATTCCAGTTTAGTTTGGGTTAAACAATGAAAATCATCAGTCGAACTGTTACCTTTTCTAAGCATAGAAAAAGGTAAATTTGATCCTGAAATTTACAGCTTGGATTGTTCAGGTCTAGATGAAGGCCCTGGTTAAGTTATTTCCATCTGCATACCATGACAAATTCCGCAAGATGTAAAAAAAAATCTAAGAAAATCATAGAAATTTCCTCTGCTTAATCCATCATATAGACACAACAAGTCAAGACTAAGCATTCAGAAAAGATAAGCCTGGATTTCCTTGGGAAGAAACAACTTAAAATAGCAACTAATTCTGTAAAAATACATTTACCACCTGTCGGCCAGAACAAATCTTACCTTTACATCTAACCTTTTGCCATTTGAAATCACTAATGGAGATTCACAAACCAGTCATAAAATAACAGTAAACATCATTATAAAATAAACAACAGGCTCATGTGGTATTAGTTATAATAGTTTCCTATCTACTCATCAATGCCAGTATTTTTCTCTTGTTTTAGTAAACAAGTTTTCTCAGTAAACAATGTAATTAGCACTAAAGCATAGCATGCAGTACAAAACCATTATTTTGTCTATGTTCCTATCTCGGGTAACAAAAGTTCATCTTGGTACTTATGCTTGATTCTAAGAAAAGAACATTTATTACAAAATTTTACATAAATCTACCTGATATATATTATAAATAAATAATCTGAATACAGTGATTACCCAGCTTTGGCACATGCAACTAACAGGACTGATTAATTGCATGTTTATTCTATGCAGCCTATAAATCATTTTCTATTCATTGTGCTGTAAAACTATCAGAGAAATCACTTAATTCTTACACTAAAAAATTTCAATTTTATTTCATTCTCGCAATATAATTATTTCAAACCACTTCTCACCACAATATGCACTTCTAGCAATTTAGTTCAAAACAGACTTTTTTTAAGTACTATAGTAACCATGAATAAGAGTGACCTGAGCGCTTCACACAATATTCTTTTGGTTGTTAATAGCTTTGATCAAAATTTTCCAACAGTATTCCAGTTATATAATTATGGTAGTCAGAGTCCTTGGATTCTTAGTACCAGTCAATAACCTGTCCCATACCTTAATACCAGTCATTAACCTGTCCCATACCTTAATATCAGTCATTAACCTATCCCATACCTTAATACCAGTCTTTAAACCTATCCCATACCTTAATACCAGACAATAACCTGTCCCATACCTTAATACCAGTCACTAACTTATCCCATACCTTAATACCAGTCATTAACCTATCCCATACCTTAATACCAGTCATTAACCTATCCCATACAAGTCACTGACAACTTCTCCACATAATAAGAGTGACTTTCAACACACTATCTCCAGTCAACAACGTGAACAGAACTCAATCCTATGGCCACCTGATTGGTAGTCTTGTGCTATATCTATTGAGCTTCTACTAGGTTGTAACCTGAAAAGTTCTAAAACACTACCAATGTATAATGATAGAATTCATTTTCACACAATTTTACCTATAAGCATTTCTGGACAAATCTGTTTACCATTAAATGTCAGATGAACTAAGAGAGATAGGATCAATGACAGGGTCCTTGACCAGTCAACTGTACAGTAGTATCATTAGTAAGTATTTACTTTAATTACCTATCAGAGCAATGCCTCTGACATTTTATACCATACCATAAACAATATCATTTACATCATCAACATCCAGAATTGTGTGGGTTTTATTTTTATAAACATGACTGGTATACATTTTGCAAGATTTCTTTCACCCAGAATGTAACAACAAAACAATGTTCAAACAAGCAAATTCGATGAATTGGAATCCCCCGCCGAAAGGGTCAGAGTTGAGGAACGGCAAAAAAATATATCCTGCAAAAGGTTAAGAATGTTACCAAGAAGCAAATAATTTCATTAGTCAAATCAAATTAAAAGAAAATGAATGGTTTGTTTGGGTGGGGGGGGGGGGGGGGGGGGGGGGGTGAGGATACAACAGTTTACATGTTGATTATAAATATTGGTAGAAAACGAAAAATGAAAAAAAAAAAAAAAAAAAAAAAAAAATGGGGGGGGGGGGGGGGGGAGTGAGGGGGAAGGGGGTGACCAATGTAAGGTGGTGACCAGGTGTAGGTACACAACATCACATGTTTATAATAAATGTGCATGGAAAAGAATGGAAGAAGTTTAATGAAATTCTTCCAATTGGTTGGTTTGTTATGTACAGATCTGTGGATTTTTAAACAATTAAAGGGCAATAACTAAATGGAAAATTGACCAATCGAAAAAAAAACTTGAAGGGCATCGTCGCAGTATCTTGGTTCATGTCTATTTCAAGTTTGATGAAATTCTACCTGCTAGTTACTGAGAAATGGCTGCAGACGGACATTTTTCATTAAATCAAGGGCAATAACTCTGAGGGAAATTGACCTATCAAAAAAAAACTTGACGGGCATCAGCGCAGTATCTTGGTTCATGTCTATTTCAAATTTGATGAAATTCTACCTGTTAGTTACTGAGAAATAGCTGCAGACAGACATTTTTTATTAAATCAAGGGCAATAACTCTGAGGGAAATTGACCAATCAAAAAAAAAACTTGACGGGCATCATCGCAGTATGTTGGTTCATGTTTATTTCAAGTTTCATGAAATTTACCAAGTAGTTACTGAGAAATGGCTGCGGACGGACGGATGACG
>NW_026459348.1:0-23326 GCF_021730395.1 Mercenaria mercenaria | reverse complement strand
TTCATTTCCGGTTGGCACCTTTTTTTATGGTAAAGTGCACCCTTGGGCTTTTCAAAAATGTCAGATACCCAAAATGTAAAATGGACCCTAAAACGTCTTATTTTGATGATTTGACAACCTTCTTAAAAAAGCCCTTTACTGGTTCTAAAACTCTGGATGGTCATAAAAAAATGCTGGCAATTGTTTAAGAAAACTATTCTTTAACATCATATCATTGATGGTTTGAAAGAGGCACTTCGGTCCATATACGACCCAGACCTGATGTCACCTCCCTTCCCGTACTCAATACACGGATTAACTTGGACAGATCAATAGGCCTTTGTTAATGCATCCGTCCATAAATCAACAGACGCTAGACATTGTGGCGACTTTAAAGGGATTAACTTTGACAGTTGAATACGCTATTGTTAACGCATCCGCTGTTAAATAAATACACGCCAGACATTGTGACGACTTTAAAGGGATTAACTTTGACATGTTTACTTTTTATTGTCTGTCCATCCGGCCTTAAATCAACACACGCTAGACATTCTGACTATGATCACGTTTGATGCACTCATGATCTTATCTAAATATAGCTGATGAAGTCATTATGAAAAATAGGTCCGAGCATGCGCATTTAGGGATAATACGCTTAAGATTGGAGTCCTTTTGTTAGTAGACGCCAAGGAGGAAACATCGTAAGCAAAAATGTAGTCTTTAATTTTCAGTTAACGCTATTTTTAACGTAGCTATCTTAAATAAATCTTAATGTTTTTAATATCTTAAATAACGCTTAATGGTTTTAATTAAAAATATAATAAATATTTTGCTTTAAATTATCATTAATAAGTTATTTGTTTACCATACAATGTATTTATTCATTTAGGTTATAGATAAATCTATATGTTCAAATATAATTAATATTTATTTGATTTTCTTGAAATATTTTGTTTTCATGATATCTCCCCGTCTAGGGCTGAGCACCTGACCCTCAATGTGCGCGAACACGCCCTAGATAGGTATATAAGTCAGCTCTATATACTTCTGGGAGATATAAATAGCAGAGTGAAGTCATTCTTAAAATAGAAAGATGATGTCATTCTAAACATAAAATTCAAAATGGCCGCCGCGCATGACGTCATTCTCACGCATGCGCAGTCGTGGGGCCAAACCGACCCCTATACTACTGATAGCGAAAATGCACGGTATAGTTTTATTTTGATGTTTAAGAGTTCACTTTATAGACACGTCTGTTGATTAGGGAAATCAGCTTGATTTCTTTATGATATTTATCTATTATAACTATCAAGAAAGTGGTTGCGCGATGGCCTGTCTCACAGATGAATGGTGTCTGATACTCCTATAGCTATTTCTTCATGAACTTTGGGGTGTAATTGTATTCGTTTTGAGGGTTTTATGCCAATCTGACTTAAGTACTTGATCTTCTAAACGAAGATCTGAGAACGACCCATTCACATACGTCTTCTGTATATTTTGGATTTCCAGTATAGCTATTTTTATTTGAACCAATCAGACGACTTGTTCTAAAAGTCAAAGAGTAAGAAAATGTGCGTTCATTCCAGGATTCGAACCCGCGACCCCTCGCTTACAAAGCAAGCGGGCTACCGACTGAGCTAACCGGCTATCTGACACACTACGACATAGGAATCGTAAATATCAAAAGTCAAAGCTACAGGTAGATTTGCAAAATGTTGTAAGCTAAGCCCTGGTTGGCTAGCGAAAGGGTTGTCAGAACGAGGTTATGAATAGGTCGTTCTCAGATCCTATGCGTAGCGTAATAGGATATGTACTTTAGTCAGATTGGTTTTATGCTATTTTGTAATTACTACTTATTCATTGATTTATGGATTATTATTGTCATGCATAATATACTTCATTTCAAAGCAAATCTGTAATTTCATTGGCTGTGTCAGAGGTTTCCTGGAGTCAGAGTCCAAAGTTACAAAGACAAGTACGAGGGATGTTCGAAATGAATTGCTTATTTCTATCTGGAGACTTAAAATTTTAAGTTAGCCCTAAAGGGCTCATTTCATGCCCTCGAAGGACTCCCCGTGGCTAGAAATGCAAAGTTTCAGCCGATGTATCCACTTCTTGAAGGCGTCACGGTACGCTGATTTGGGCACAGTATAAGGTACTGGTGAATGGCAGATCCAAGTGCCTGTCAGGACTGGTATTTCCGCCCAGCAATGAATGATTTCAATTTCGGAAACAAAAAGAAATCACATGGGGCAAGGTCTGGGAAAGGGGGGGGGTCGGGGGGGGGGTGGGGGGGGGGGGGGGGGGGGGGGGGGGTGGCGGTGAGGCAAAAACAGTTACTTTTTCTTTCTTCAAAAACGCCGTAATTTTTGCGAAGGTATGAGCGGGGGCATTGTCATGTAGAAGACAGACATGTTTAAAACCAGTGGCAGGTTGTCGTTTCTGATAATACTTTTTCAGTTTCTTCAGTACTACGTCTTTGTAGTACTTTCCGGTGATGCTTTTGCCCTTTTTCACCGGCACTTTTATTGCGACTCCTTCACCAGAGAAGAAGATTGCCTACAAAACCTTCTTTGCACTCAAAGAACGTTTGGCAATTATTGGGCGTTTGTACTAAAAATGTTGGGCGTTTGCTGTGTTTAGTGGCCCAGATCTTATTGCTAACCTTTCTGACGGGCTAAAAATAATGGACCCAGGTTTCATCACCTGTGACGACATTGGCAAACTGCTTTTTGTCATATCTTGGAAACATTTGAAGCAGCTTTTTGGCCACTTTAACCCGTTGCCTCTTTTGCTCATCAGTCAACATCAGAAATCTTTCTGACTTTCAAATGCCTCTTCAAAATAAGGTGAACCGTTGATAGTGATATGCCTACCTTTCGTGCAATGTCACGAACTGTAAATCTGGCATCTCCTTCAATGATTTCCTTTATTCTGGAAACGATTTCTTTACGAGATGCAGATTTTGGCCTACCTGATTTCGGTGCATTTTTGGTGGGCTCTACACCAGACTCAAATTTCTTTTTCCACCGCCGAACTGTGTCATAAGACACACAAGAAGGTCCATAAGCAGTAGAAAGTTCAGTCATCAGCTGCTTCAAAGAACAACTAAGTTTTGAGCGAGCTTTGATGTAAGCCCGTATTTCATCTTTCTTGTCGACGCTTCTACCAACCATTTTTACTACAGTGGTCAATAATTGCGTGTATTCAAATGGCAAATTTTATGTCTTGCACTTAGTCTATCATGTACATTTATACACCGTTGTGTAGGTATTGAATAGCCCTATACAGGTAGGTATTGCTTTTTATCGTGCCCCACGTGGATATCGAGCTAGAGGACAATAAGCAATTCATATCGAACACTCCTCGTACATCAGATACAATAATATTATATTTCATTTGCACATGTGCAAACAAATGCATTGTGTTTTCATAAAATATTTTAATTTTTATTTGAATATCTGTATCAGTATCTCTAAAAATAGTCTTCCAATTGAAATAACTCTGTATTGAGATAAGAATTATGATGAAATAGATACCGAACCTACACACACACACAATACGAATATAAGTTATATATCTATACCGTCACAACATGAGGCGAAATATGTTTTTACTGCCAAAATCATGACTATTCCATATAATTTGTGCTGAGCCATACTGATTTATAAACATTGCCAAAATATAGCACACCGGTTCAGTATTAAAAACAAACATTGCAGACCTCGAAACTGAACTGTAATGATCGATGTTTATAGAAGTATATAACAGCGTTAAGGTAGTTCTGCATGTTTTGACAGAATTTGATTAAACCTTGATTTTTCAAAACTTCAGAATGTACTTTAAAAAAATAATTCAGCAAATAAAAAAGATAAGGTCGAGTGCGCGATTTTTGCTACAGTAGACTGATATAAAAAAATGGACCTCACACAAGTTTTCATAATGGGAGTCTATGGGAAAATCAAAATTTTGATAACATTTCCGCGAACATAATTTTTTTTTCTACAATGTAGAGTTGAATGAAACTTTTCACAGTCGAAAATAAAATATGGCCTATAAGTGGTGAGATAAAATGTATAGGTCCGTGTGCTTGTTTTTTGATATATTTGCCCATGATTGCATTTTAAGCTGATTTAATACATTTTTTGGCATGGGTTTAACATGTTGGATGTTTAAATGTCATAAAATAACTTTAGAAAGATAGTAATATCGCAGTTGTAACATATTTACTCACTGGGCGGTTGCCATTAATTCATAGAATGATTTTCATTCCGTACGGCCGAATCCAGGCTTTGTTCTAACCTTATCCGTATAATATAAATGACGTTACGCCCATCACTTCCGCTTTTTCAAACGTGCAGAACTACCGTAAAAATAACTCTGCTTTGGTTGCAGTTTGATCGGAAGCTTTAAGACACGACTCAGAACTGAATCATCTGACCAGTTGAGTGTAAACACAGTCTTAAAATTGACAAATGAAAAGGTTGCATACTGAAACTGACCATGCCTCGCATATTCCCATCAGGCTTTTGAGTACTTAGACGAATCTTTGACGATAGATATTCGATCTGCACGGGGCTCATTTTAACATAAATAATTCAGAGTCGTCGAAAAAGAAAACGCATTATGACGCATTATTCAAGATATGAAATAAAGTATACTTCGGTTTTGAATAAAATATTTTGTGCGTCAAGAGCCTTTAGTTTTCGAGCGTTTTCATAACTGCTTACCAAGCGGGGTTTTTATTTTCTACTTTTATTATACATTTGTTTAAGAATGAAAGTTGGTTTTAAATTTCGATTAATTACACATTAATCTTGTGCAAACTCCTTAAAGTAGTAGCTGTTACAATTTGTTTTTATTATTGAAAAATAAACACGAGTTTTAATCTTACCTTGCACGAGACAGATAAATAATTCTAAGAAAACGGAGATGTTATGCAATTTCCAAACTGTGTAATTTTTCCATTAAATATAGTTTATGTAAAATCATTCATTAAAACCATTGCAATTTTATGAAATTTACTATAAATCAACAGTTTGTATTTTGATTGACACTTTCATTTATTAATTTATTTTTTTATTCCAATTAAATAGTTTTGCAAAATCCTTCATCTAAACTATTGCATATTTCATGAAATTATACAAACAATGAATCAACAATTTGAATTTGGTATTTTGATCGACACTTTGATTTATCTAATTTAGTTTAATTATTTTATAGTATTGATTTATTGGCAGAATGTTACAAAGTACTGAACTTAACGTATGTTTGATTTGATGATTGTTGAACACCTGTATATTCAAATTTATCATCAATGATCTCAGTACAGATGACTTATATACAGAAGGAAATATTTTAAAGACTTTAACCTTTATCATGCTGGACAAGATTGATTCTGCCTTTGCGGCCAGTGCAGATCATGATCAGTCTACACATCCTTGCAGTCTGATCATGACTGCACTGTTCACCATTCAGTCAGTATATTTTTGGTATCTTCTCTCTCTCTCTCTCTCTCCCCCCCCCCCCCCCCACACACACACCCCCACCCCCACCCCCACCCCACCCCTTTTAACAGTTAATGCTACTGTCAAAATTGACAGATGGGCAAGTGCATTATAGAAATTTAGCAGAGTAAGGGTTGCACGCATCGATAGCCTAGTGGTAGAGCGTCTGCTTCGAGTGCGGGGGGTCGTGGGTTCGATCCCAGGCCGCGTCATACGTCGTTCAAATAATTTCATTCGGGCTGCGCCCTCGTGAAATTATTACGCCCGACGTATAACCACCCATCTTGCATAGATAGTGTTAAAGCACTCTTTATTTGCTATAAATTATTTCTTAAACAAAATCATCGGTTACCCCAAATATATCAATAATCTGCATGTCTTTAAAACAATACTTTGATGTGTTGCTTTTTTCATTCCTGTAACTTTTCTTGTATTATTACAGCTTAACACGCGTTTATCTAATTGTGTCCGTACGTCTGAAATTTGATCCTTTTACCTATGAAAGATATTTGCGCCCCCCCCCCCTCCCCCACCCATATTTACATTATTACCCTGGTGTCGAAGATAACTTGAACAAGTTCTTTCAGTACAGCTATACTTGTAGGGATTATAGCACATAGTAACTGTCAGTCCCGCCGGCGGAACCATTTTTTACATGCATAATGATGTACGTCAGTTCTCCGTCAAAGTATTAACGGACCATACTCATTTCTGGGAGAGGTTTATGAAGGTTTTAACTAAAGCCTCTCCTGAATTAACCCTTACCCTGATCGATTTCTACAATGAACTTGTTCATCTTCCAATTTCGACAGTATCATTAACTGTTAAATGGGATGCTTACCAAACAGATACTGGCTGAATGGTGAACAGTGCAGATCATGATTAGACTGCACGGATGTCAACATAGAAACTGGCTCCATAACCACAGACCCCCTCTCTAAATTCCAGTTTATTAAGTTCTACCCATTGTGTTCTCGTTTAGGGCAAAGCCATTATTTCATCTAGGGACCATACGCCGCTTTTCATGGAATTGCACTCATTTATGACGTGTTGGACGGCCTGTGGTTTTCCACTTTTTTATTCTATTTTTTTCTTTTGGTCACGACATTGATCTATCTTACTGTTCTTACTAACCAACCTCGATTCAATAGTTAACAAGTTAAAACAAAGCAAAAGTTCTTTCTAGGACACATCTATATAAATATATAATGATCATCTTGCAAAATTTTGGTTAAATATTGGTCATTAATGTGTGGAACCCCAGAATCGGACACAAGGATAAGACCATTCTACCTAATCGGCATTCCGTATCCCCACGTTTAATCAGGGAGTCCGTGGCACAATGGTTAGCAGGTTGGACTACAACGACAGCGATCCGGTTCGATTCCCGGTTGCGTCTGATATCCCGACTAGAATTCATGCTGGGTGATTTACTTTAATTTGTACTGTTTCCAGCACTATCAGTCTAGACTGGATGCTGGGAAGGCAAATATGACACATGCCGTGGTCTCGGCTGGACATAAGCTTGTCTATCCATTCCAGGTGGGACTTTCGTCGTTACCCAAATTAAACATGAAACTTTACTTTTACTTCTAAGCGCCCTGCGGTGGGGGTGGGGGTTATATTTTGCACGAAGGGTGCGTTTATTTCTGTACCAAAATACAAAAATCTAACATTTTGAAAAAGAACTATGTTGTTTTCTACTGCCTAAAAATGTCAAGTAATTTACGCTAACATAAATTGTTAAATCCAACATCAAAGTAAATCCGTTATACAATCATCAAGTGAGTAAATATGGTAATTAAGAATACATTGTATACACATTGACCCGGTCAGTCCATTTCCACATGTATTGTACCATTCGATGCATGAATTTCTTGCGCATGATTAGAGGGTCGCAGTGGGATTTGTTTTCACATATTGACCATGCGTTCGGAGGTAAGGACGTATGTTAACCTTTGTGACAAATAAGATGTTTGGAATGTTTTAATAAAGCCACTTTTCCATCCTCGGGTTTAGTAATATGTAATCCGCGGAGAGCGTTCAGTCAGAGAGTCGCCTCAATTAAGAGAACAATTTTAACGTCAGACGTTATTTCTAAGGTCAAGGAGTTTGATTGGTCAGCTTGTAATGACATCAGCTTTCGAGGTAAATTGCTCAGTCAAGTGTGATTTACCAACGCTAAGTGTTCCTTCTCAAGAGAAGGAACAATAAGTACCTGACATCTACCAACATCAGTTCAACATCAAGTCTAGTCTAATCATTGACCATATAGTATCGAACATTGCCTACATTATATAATTGTAATACTGAGAAGTCACTTCCTATTTGGTATAATAAGTTCTTTAGCAGACTTAATTTTTGTCGTGATATAACCAAAGAAAAACAATCTGACTAGATTAAAACTGGAATTACCTATCAAAATCCAGTGAAGATTTAAACTAAATAAAACCGTTGGCCAATCAGAGCTAGGAGGCGAAACAAAACGAGATCTACTTGATTTTGAAGACAGAAAAAGTTTTATTTCTCAAAAATTAGCCGATTTTGATAAAACAATAAAATTGCCTACATTGATATTGCATTGGCAAGCTGAGAAGCAGCTACCAGCTATTGCGATATTTTAACCCAAAGTGTTTTTTTTCTGTTTTGTGTAACTGCTCGATGGTATGTACTTCACAGATCTTTCAGTTTCAGTCGTGTTGAGCCGCAAAATAGCTTTTATCAAAAGTTAACCTTGTTGAAGGTAATATTGAAATACAGCTTATGTCCGTCCATTCTGACTGAAACTTATTGTGCGGAATCTATTAGAACTCTTCCCCGGAACTGTCAAAGTCATTTTGAATTTTAGACCTTTTTGTCGATAGAAATGGACATAAGCACTTTTCATCAATTCAAATGTAGCTGCATCTGCCGTTCCAACGAAACCCTCTCCTTTAGTGTACAATATATCTTGGACACTTTTGGTCGTCCTAAGCTTCTTCATAGAGGGTTGTTTTCAATATTCAGATCGTAATCCACTTGTCTTATGTTGGTCGCTGGGTTGTTGCTCATGTTCATCTCTGATGATTTGCATAGCACTATTATTGGATTACCTCGTGGCCGCTGCCATTTTGAGTAGGGTATCTTCACAGTATTTAGTTCCTAAACTCGAAATATTGTACAACTGTTGCTAACGCTATTACACGTTTAATTATTTCTTAATTGCAACATTTAATAATAATATGTAATCATGAAATATTTACACAATAATGGCTCACACTATCAAACGGTAAATAATTAATAATAGTTTCACCGGATATTTTTGTCACAAATAAAAGGATTTAAAATTATAAAAACAATCTAATAGAAGTCTTTTAACTAAACTTGCTGAATACTTGCGCATATTAAAAATAAATCAATTATAATGCTTTTACAATATAAAGTTCAGGTATTTTCCTCCAATACTGTATGAATTTTGGTATTGAATTGAATAATTACTAAACACTTGCTAAGAGGTTTCCTGTGAAAATTAAAAATAATCTAAGACATTTTGTTTTGAATGGTACTGTAAATTGTTAAAAATTGTTACTTTCCGGAAAGAGTTCAAATTTAAAGCGCCTGGAGTGCTTATGTTGTATTGTTACACATTTTGCCGACTCAAAATATATTCTACCTTATCTTATCTTAATAATGTTGGTGTAAATTGTGTCAAATCCTATTGTAAATATAAAATGCAATAAAATTAATATTATTAAACTGAAAAGTTAGAAGGATATCTAAGTTTCTCCATGTTACGGATCCGGAAGCGCTACGGCATGTAAAGGTATTAGACATGTCAAGGGCAGGTAACTGAAATCAAAACACGTGAAAAATGTCAAACAAATTAAAGTCGCTCATAGGCAATTATCCTTCGTTAAAGTATGATGAATCTACCGGAAAGGTATACATACCACTTTAATTTTGCAGTTTTTTTTTTAATCTCTTACATCAACTTGTCTTATTGACAAGTTTTAGATTATTGTCATTAGTATTCGCGAGAACTAAGAACGTTATAGGAATGGGCTATTCCAGAAAATATCCGCACCCCCCCTATGGAAGGCATTTCAACCCCCAAATACCCCCCTTGGACACACCCCTAAAACACCCCCCTTGGATAAGCATAAGTAGGGAAAACACCCCGCTGGTCAAAGGAATTATTACACAGTGTACCCCCTGGACAACCTATGGAAGGCATTTTTCCAGAAAAACACCCCCCTGGACAAACCATTTCAAAAGACCCCCTGGACAGACACCCACTGGACAACCTATGGAAGGCATTTTTTCTGAAAAACACCCCCCTGGACAAGCCGTCTCAAAACACCCCCTGGACAGACACCCCCTGGACAACCTATGGAAGGCATTTTTTCTGAAAACACCCCTTGGACAAGCCGTCTCTAAACACCCCCTGGACAGACACCCCTGGACAACCTATGGAAGGCATTTTTCTGAAAAAGACCCCCCTAGACAAGCCGTCTCAAAACCCCCCAAGACAGACAACCTATGGAAGGCATTTTTTTCTGAAAAATACCCCCTGTACAAGCTGTCTCAAAAGACCCCCCTGGACAACCTATGGAAGGCATTTTTCCTGAAAAACACCCCCTGGACAAGTTGTCTTCAGAGACCACCCCTAGACAGACACTCCTGGACAACCTATGGAAGGCATTTTTTCTGAAAAAACCCCCCTGGACAAGCCGTCTCAAAACACCCCCTGGACAGACACCCCCTGGACAACCTGTGGAAGGCATTTTTTCTGAAAAAACACCCCCTTGGACAACCCCTCTCAAAACCCCCCCTGGACAGACACCCCCTGGACAACCTATGGAAGGCATTTGTTCTGAAAAACACCCCCCGGGACAAGCCGTCTCAAAACAGCCCCCTGGACAGACACGCCCTGGACAAGTTCTACAGCAGTATGGAAGGCATTTTCTCTGAAAAACACTAAAAAACACCCCCCTGGACAAGTTGGCTTCAGAGACCCCCTTGGACACAGGGGGTCTCTGACAAGTACCCCCTGCACCACCCCCCCCCCCCCCCCGACAAACCTATTGAAGGCATTTTTACTTGTAAAACACCCCCTGTACAAGCTGTCTCAAAAGACCCCCCACCCCCACCCCCACCCCACACACACACCATAATTGGAAGGTATTTTGAAACACCTGCCCAGGACAAGCCGTCTCAAAAGACTCCCATGGACGACCTGTGAAAGGAATTTTCCCGAAAAACACCCACCTGGGACAACCTCCCTGAAAAGAACATCCCCCTGGATAACCTGTTTTAAAAGACCCAGGGCCACTCCCCTTCAGTGGCTCAGCTCCCAGTATATAGATTAAATTAATTATGCCAAATGTGTAATCCATAGCAGGGTTCGAATTTAAGCTCGCATACTCGCGAAATGCGAGTGCAAATTTCAAACTGCGAGGTGAGATTTCAGACACCAGCATTTTTTTGCGAGTGAAAATTTTTGGCCGAATAATGTGCATTTCTAACGGTCGTCTCGATCTTACACTGTTCTTTCTTTAACAACTCGCGGTCATTGCGCATTGTCATTTGCAGAACGAATTCCGGAGCACTCTATCATCTTTCGTCGTAAACGGAAGTTTACATTCGATGCATGTCCCGTGCGCATGTCTTTTCAACTGCTGACAAGTACCTGCGCCAATTTTGATGACGTTTACCGCATCCGGTGGGTTTTTTGGTAATCTATATTAAGTTACTATTTATATAGCGCAGATACGATTGGCTGGACTCGTCACGTGGATGTTTGTGTTCATGTTCTAATAAAGTGACAAGTCGCGGAAATTGCAAGTTGTTTTTTCATTTAGCAAGTTAAAAAAAATACCACTTGCGAAAAAATGCGAGTAGAAAATCTGGCTAAATTCGAACCCTGCATAGAAAACAAGTGAATGAAGTATTGCCATACAATACAAAGTCCCCTACTGGAAGGCACCTAATTTTCTCTACTGCAGTAAAACATAACAAACTGATATCTGTTAATGATTTAAAAACAATATTGTACTATATGTACAATATGCTATAACAAAACACTTGGATTAAAATTTGCATATATAAAAACTAAAAACCTACAGTTGTTTTCATTATGGATTTTTTCTGGCCAAGTATAAAAAGGGTATCATATAAGTTATTTATATTATAAACAACAAAGGGAAATTAATCCTTAAAAAAAAAAAAAAAAAAAAAAAAAAAAAAAAATTCTATATAAGGCCAGAGTTTTTTTATTTTTCGTTTTACGGGAGCGCCGGTCCTAAATGTTGCAAAAATGGAATAAAATTAAAATTCATTTTCCCGAGTTTTATTTTATTTTTTCCGCCGGTCGGTTGTTTACAGCCCCAAAGAAAATAAAATTAATGTATTTTCACCTGGACGTAATTTCACAGGAAGGGAGTAAAACGCGTGCAAAATATCGTGTTTTGCGGTACATTTATCGGCATTAACAGGGTGTAAAATTCCACTCGCCCGCTCACATTGGTAGGACGAGTGGACCTCGCTGTGTACTCGACCGATCGGGCGAGTGTTTTTTTTTACGTCCTTACTTTACCAAAATCTAGAAATTACATCTACAAAACGTCAACAAACTTTGAGATGGTTCAATCGCTACCTAGATTTGACTGGAATTCACCCGCGAATCGTAAAGATATCAAAACGTCATGCCGGTAATTTTCCATTCCACAAGCACGTGTGACCTATCGTAACATCTAATTTACATCGACACGTACACAAAAACCGTGCGTAGTGCATTCATTTTTTAATATTTTCGCTTCAAGTTTTCAGCACCCCTTGAGAAATAATACTTTTTGAATTCTATAATGATTTTAATAAGATATCGTCAGAAGTGTAGGCAAAATTCTATAAAAACGGTCGAATTTTCATGTAATCATTTGTAAAAATTCAAACAGCGCGATCTTAGTTACTTATTTCTTTCTAAAAGTAAATAAATGATGAATACTATGGGCTTAAAATTCAGACTTTTGACCAGAAAGTACAAAAAAACAGAATAAAAAAATCTTAAATAATGAAAAGTCGGCAGCAATTACAATACATGGAGTAAAACGATTTCTGTTAGTGCGGCAGAATAGGATACGTGACCTCGTGAACGTAAATAGTAATGCGATTTTAAAATAAAGCAATGTGATGTCACTGCGGTTTTTAGTAAGTTTTAAATGAATCTTTGTACATGTATTTTTTGACCAACAATTTAAAAGTTTTTCTTGTCAAACAATAATGTAAATTCCTTGAGGGCAAATAGGTCACAGAGCTAGAATATCCACTATAGTAACTATCGTTTGAGACATTTACCTTTTATACGGGATATAGCACATTCGCTTTTGATAACAAATTAAAGAAGAAACTTTTTATTGATTTCTATTTCTCAGCAATTTTAAGAACAGATGCGGTACGATCAGACAGTGGTGTGTCACATGGCGTGAAAACATGACGTAATGCCATGACAATCTGGAGCAAAAATACCGCTTTGATCTCCGCTTCAGATGTCAAGATACTGACACACTTCTTTTAGCTCTATGAGGGGGTGTAAATTGATCATGAAAACAAGGTCAACATTACTTAGTTTATCACTGAATAATTACTGATAATCTTTGTGTTTTTTTTCTCTCTTTCTACACGGGTGGATGGACGATGATTATTGTGTCCAAATTTTTTTAAAAAACTTTTCCAAATATATATTTTTCGGGAAATAATACTATTGTACATAATACTCCTTTCATAAAAGTGACAGTATTAAAAGTATTAAATTGTCTAAAGATTGTCTTACTCACATTTTGTTTTCAATATATTCAACTTACAAGTTTCCCATAGAAAGGTAATACAATATCAAAGGTGGTTTGACATTAAATTTTTTTCAAAACATTAATTGTTTGCAGAACAAATAAATGTTTGTACCAGCAGATTTTTTTTACATTTTTATTTCAATGGTGACCCCTCACACTTTACACAGGCTTGGGACTGTCTGGCATAAAGCAGCTGGTAGTGTTGGCAAAATCTCAGACAGATGGTCCATTTCTTTTGTAACTTCAATAGAATTCGTAAGTGTATAAAGAATAATAAAGAATACTTTTTATTGGAGACAACATTTTGACAAAAAGTGATGCAACTTCAGTACTTGAACTAAGTGTATATAAAAAGGTGCAAATTACAGAGTTAAATGAGGTAAATTTTCAGTTTACTTTTTGCTAGATTATCTTTTGTTTTTCATCACTGAAAAAAAAATCTTGCCCTCTGCACCGTGACTGTTATTCAAAGTTATTAAATACTTTATTTTGCTGATAAAACCCAGTATATTATGAGCTGGCATAAACTGGAAAGTTAGCTGTTAAAGATGATATTGGTGAAAGATACAATAAGTAAATATTATGTATAAAAAGCAGAGGTTACACAGCAGAAGATGCAAGCAAACCAAACCACCAAAACTACTACACTACTAGGCCACTTTATACCAAACCTGTTTAGTCTCTACTTGCTGTCACTGCAATTTACTGTGGCTGTTGTAACAGATAAAATAATTTTTGTCTTCCACTTAAATTAAGTAAAACACGCTTTCTGAATTTTAAAGACTTGCCAGTGGGAGTTACAGTGCCTGAAGCAGTTTATTCACAAGCATGCATGAAAATAATTGTCTGGCATGTACATTTTGACAAAATTTTATTCAATGTTCATCCTGTATAAATGGCTTTTATAGTCTTAAAACATAACAATACATCACAATATTTAATACTGGACACAAACACAAGTAAACAAAACTTGAAACGAAAGTTCATCAAAATAAAAAAAATCTTAAAAAATTCTATTTTATTTTTATTTTTTTCCGAGATGCTCACTTTCAAGCGTTTTACAGAGCTCCAGATAAGCTTTTGGTGTAATTGGGTATTTACCCATCACTTTTTGTCTGAATTGGGTATTGGAAATTTGAATTGGGTAAAAATAATATCATTACCCAGCCATTTCAAAAGTAATTGGGTATTTGCTAAAACCAATTGGGTATTTTACCAATCTCGCACTAACAATTGAGTATTTTTTTGCTTACAGTATACATGGTATATATAATTAAACAGGACTGACTAAGTATTTTAATGGCGCCCTTCAATGTTTAATACAAAAATGTATTTAAAATTGTAATGAATGTTTCATACTGTTGTTTTCTTTTTCACTTTTAATGCAGTCTGAGATCAGTTCATCCACAATATCCCGAACGATGTGGTCACCGCAATATGCATTCTCCCAAAAGATGTCATCCAGTATTGGTGACACTACATCGTCACAAACAGATAACTGTCATTGTTGAACAGCAAAATATCCCACTAATTTGTTTGTTTGTGCTGCAACAATGTTTTTTCCTGCAGCCTCTTTTACATTTTATCGGCGTAAAATTGTTTACAAAGCATCCAAATAACACCGATCTGCCGACTGAATGGCCCTGTTATTTTCCCGATAAATTGCAACCTGTTCTGCAGTAACGTATAACCAGTCAGTCAAATCTAGCGTTAAAGTCTCGTACCCGTTCTAGTTATAAGGAAAATGCGATACGCAAGCTATTTTTTACGAATTGGGTATTAGGAATTTTAATTGCGTTTCAGTACGCACACTGTATGAATTCAATTGGGTTTTCTGCAATTTTAATTGCGTAAATACGCAAATACGCAGCTTATCTGGAGCTCTGGTTTTATTTTTATTTTTATTCCCTCCTCCCCCTGCTCATTTTTCAAAAATCTCCCGTAAAACGAAAGATAAAAAAACTCTGGCCTAATGTAAGTCAACAAGGAACTCTTTACCAGGTAGAGATAGGTTAAAATACACCTAAAATTTGGATGTAACATGCATGTTGTACCACGGAAAAGTGGTCTCGATTTTTCCCTACGGCTAGTAATAAAAAAGTTACAATATAATCTATTTATAGTAACAACAAAGGGACGTAATTCTAAAAATAAGGGTAGTGCCTCATAGTGGTGAACATTTGTGCCAAGTTACATCAAAATCCTTCCATGTATGAAGAAGAAATGCTCCGGACAAAGTCATTCTTGAATTTGACCTTTGACCTCTATGTATGACCTTGACCTTAGACCTAGGGACCTGGTTCTTGCGCACGATAATCCGTCTCATGGTGGTGAACATTTGTGCCAAGTTACATCAAAATCCCTCCATGTATGAAGAAGAAATGCTCCGGACAAAGTCATTCTTGAATTTGACCTTTGACCTCTATGTATGACCTTGACCTTAGACCTGGGACCTGATTCTTGCGCACGATAATCCGTCTCATAGTGGTGAACATTTGTGCCAAGTTACATCAAAATCCCTCAATGCATAAAAAAGGAATGCTCCGGACAAAGTCATTCTTGAATTTCACCTTTGAAATCTAAGAATGACCTTGACCTTAGACCTAGGGCCCGGGTTTTGTGCACGACATGTTGTATCATCCAGGGGAATATTTGTGCCAACTGATATTCAAATCCTGCTTTGCATGACAAAGTTATCGACTGGACAGGAAAAAAATCCTATTGACCTTTGATCTCAAAGTGTGACCTTGACCTTTAAGGTGTTATGCATGACATGTCGTCTCATCAATGGGAACATTTATGCCAAGTAATATTGTAATCCCTTGATGGATGACAGAGTTCTGGACCGGACAGGAAAAAAACCCATCGTCTTTTTATGAGGAACATTTTGTGCCATTTAAGTGATATCAAAATCCCTTCATGGATGAGAGAGTTATGGACCAGACAGGAAAAAAGCCCTTTTGACCTTTGACCTCCAATTGTGACCTTGACCTTTAAGCTAGGGGTCCAGGTTTTGCGCATGACATGTCGTCTCATCATGGTGAACATTTTATTATAAGGTCAGTAATTCGGTCGAAAATGTGCTTCCGTGGTGTAGTCGAAAGAAGACCATAATAAATAGATCATAATTTTCCCATTTTCTGCGCAAATTCGTGTAGAACGAGTGCTTTAATCACACTTTTTCACTACTAGAATACATTCTGCATGAAATAAGACGGTTTTCATGTTCATACAACCCACATGGCAAGTTTTGCAGATCGAAACCGGAAGTAGGTGTTTATTGTGCGGAGGAGAGCAAATATGCGCCATTTTTAGGTTAGCAGACCACAACTGACTGGCATTTCACTAGGAACTATTCAACCCCCTATTTTCTTTTCATTTTTTTGTTAATTTGTGATAGAACTTTCATGAAAAATTGGTGTAGGAAAAAGTGATGTTCTCTAAAGATACGTAAAGACGACATGAAGTTGTCGTTTTTTATATGAAACAAAGAAGGATTTGAATTACTGACCTTTAACCTATAAAGGAATAAGGTCAGTAATTCGGTCGAAAATGTGCTTCCGTGGTGTAGTCGAAAGAAGACCATAATAAATAGATCCTAATTTTCCCATTTTCTGCGCAAATTCGTGTAGAACGAGTGCTTTAATCACACTTTTTCGCTACTAGAATACATTCTGCATGAAATGAGACGGTTTTCATGTTCATACAACCCACAGCAGATGAAACCGGAAGTAGGTGTTTATTGCGCGGAGGAGAGCAAATATGCGCCATTTTTAGGGTAGCAGACCACAACTGACTGGCATTTCACTAGGAACTATTCAACCCCCTATTTTCTTTTCATTTTTTCGTTAATTTGTGATAGAACTTTCATGAAAAATTGGTGTAGGAAAAAGTGATGTTCTCTAAAGATACGTAAAGACGACATGAAGTTGTCGTTTTTTATATGAAACAAAGAAGGATTTGAATTACTGACCTTTAACCTAGAAATGACAGTAGTCAACAGGTCAATAAATTTGCTGTATGTTCTATGTAAATCTGGTACTTGAAAGATATATAGTAAAGTGCAGGGTCTCTTTCAGCTAGCAAAAGGATGGGTTCCTATAGCAATTATTTAAAAGCTGTTAGCGTGCTAAATTGAATACAGGCTGACTCGGACCATGGCTGATTCGGACCAGATTTACTTGGCTTATTCAGCCCAGATTGTTTAAGTTTTCCTGACACTAATGTTATGAGTAAAAATAAAATTTATGAGTATTAAGTTTAATGTCTGATGCAAAGAATAATTAAAGTCCTTATTTAGATGCATTTTAGTTTGTCAAAACTTCTTACCTGCTTGTACGGTGTATATTTTATGTCTTTACTTCAAGTTAAACCTCTGTATAAGCTATAATCAACATTATTTTCTGAAAATTTCTGAACCATCCAAATTTCATGGTCATTATTGACTGTTAAATATAAGTTTGTGGTCTGAATCAGCCAAAATATATGGTCATTATCTACTTTTATTCAAAGTATGTGGTCCGAATCAGCCTGTTTCCGCTAAATTTAAGTTGATTTGTTGTTGTTTGGTTTCATGTAAAAGTTCACGGTCCAGACAGGCTTGCGACTTTCTGAAAGTACTTAATGATTCTTTGGACTTCTGGCTGGACGTTGTTGTTTTAAGTTTTTCTCAGGTCACTGCCGGTAGTGTTGCTAGCATTTTCGAGCTCCGCAGGCCTTCCTGCACCAAGAAACATGTTGTTTTCCTCTCCATTTTTGCAGAACATTGCAAATTACAGACGTCAAAAATGAAAACTAATATTGCCTAGACACTTACTTACATATCCGATAATAACTTTTGTATAAAGGGACAAGCATCTAGAAGCAGTCACGTGATTATCGGTAAATTAACTGCCCGAAAGGAGTTTTTAAAGAGAAAAGGACTTTGAGCAAATTCCCCTATTTTTGAACGTGATCGCGAAAATATTCGAGTGCCATGATTTTCTACTCGCATTTTTTTTATTTTTACTCGAATTTTGCGAATTAGCGACCGTTAAATTCGATCCCTGATGTATCATCCTCTCCATCACTATCAACAAAATAGAAGAACTTCATCCCACCTGTTCCAGTTTCATGACGTCCTTGGTTACTGATTTGGTCGGCTCAGAATCAATTTCTGCTGTTCCTTCATCCCTTTGTGTGACTTAGCCATTGCGTATGGGAAAATATATTTACACTGATAAATGTCTAAAAAAATTTAACACTATATGCTGTGTTCTCGTAATTCCGTGGCTCTTAATTGCCCAAATTGCGCATGCGTGTTCGATGTTAGGTAAGTGACATGTTGTTTTTTAACCAAAAGTAGCTGCAACCTTTCAGTTTAACCATGCTAAGTTGAAAAATCAACAAGATATGCCAGAAAATGAAGAATCTCACCACATGTATGTTGACAGCATTCCCATTCACGCAAAAATCCGAGTAATTCACGCATAAAAAGTCACTTGCACGCAAGTTTTAAAATTCCACGGGTACAATGCACGCGTAAAAAATCTGACAGAAAATACATTGTTCGTCGATAAAGAGCCGAAATTCAAGTAACCAGACATTATTTTTGAACTGTACACGCAAATTACCGCAATACACACTGTTGACAATTTGCTACATGTCAAGACGAGTTGAATTTACATGCCGATGGCATAATTTAAGCTCCGCCTACTCAAGGTACTTGGTGAGATTTTCGCGAGAACTGTGACAGCGAATCAAATAATAATTTATAAAACTAGACGTGATAGTATTCAGCCAATCAACGACGTAGTTACATCTTTGACACTTTCCGATAATTGTCAACATGTGTGAGTGCAAAAACAACGATTTGGACGTTTTTTTCAACAAGTTGTTGAATAATTAAACGGTCAGCTGGCATCCACTACACAATTATTTGGTCTCCATTGTGAAAGAAAGACTCGTAAGCTGCTTGTTTATTAAAATTTACAAAATGACCGGTTGCGGACTGACTTTCATCGGGCAATTTTTCATTTTTATTCGAGTCTGATACTGTTCATGCTAAATAAATATTACCCGCCAAGTTTTTATTTTATAACATTTTTTTTGGTTGCTGTAATGTTGCAGCAAGATATAGCAGCAAAAAAATGATATAAAAACTCGGCGGGTTATACTTATCAGCGTCTGCTTGAATTTTTGAAAACAGGTTTTTTTTCTCAGAATTATGGAATAAAGAAAAACTCTTTGCATGGAAAATGATGTATCTAAGAATGATCACATCAATAGTTTTTATCCATATTGAAACAAGAAAATTATAGCCATCTTTTCAAATTGCTTCACAAGCTTGCTTGGTGTGTGTGGGGGTGGGGGGGGGGGGGTATACTGAGTTAAGAATGATGTTCATAAATTTCTATTTTTCAACTAGAAGTCTCTCCACTTTTCTATAAGGAGAAGTGACTTTTAGCTGTATCCCTGTGGTGCATGTGTAAAACAAACCACTGTCATTAATACAGGCTGAATAAAAGTGTCACTTCCCATATACTTCTTTATAATTTTGTTTCAGTTGGAACATTTTTTTCAATTTGCATGGTTTGTACGCAACTTTTTTATCATGTACCCACATTTTCTAAAGTATATGGGTACATGTACCCACTTTTCAAAAAGTCAGTGGGAATGCTGGTTGACCTACATTGGTCTGGATCAGCTGACAGCTTCTCATTGAATCCGTAGCTCTGATTGGCTAATTGATGGTCGCTGTGGTGAAGGGTGCCTTGAAAAATTACACTGCTCAGTATTTAGTTAGGGGACTGCTTAATGTATTGCTACAACTTTGTCACAATGGGTTTGCATATTTGTATTTTAATAAAAGTTTTTGTATGCCACCCTCTATTTCCTTAGCACTGAAAAGTGCTTTTTTTTCACATTTCCGTATGTTTAAGTAAATAAGCTATACTAACCTGTTTATTGCGCATTTTTGGATACTCACAAATCTTAATTTACTTTTCTGAGAAACTTGCATGAACTTCGGACATGCGCGGCAGCGGCACAATCGTAATTTTGAGAGCCACGGAATGAACGAGAAACCACGGAATATCGAAAATGAGGTATATATTTCAGTCAATGTAACTACTATAAGATAAGATAAGATTATAAGATAAGATTTATTTTGAGTCAACAAGACAATTATAAGTAACAATGAGCTTTTTTAACCAGTTATATAACAAGTGTATGTTAACAAGAGTAAATAAGCTACAAGTAAGAAGAATAATTTACAACATAAAATCTGTGAGAAACATGCTAATCCTACTACTGAGCAGCGTTTAGAACATCAGTCTATAACTTCTCAACACAAAATGTAAAAGTTACCCTCCTTGAAACAAGCCAATTAAGATGCTCCTGTAAATCTCTCACTCGCATTGTTTCTCCTTAACACATATCTGTCTCTGTTTTCAGAACTCCATCTATTATTATCATTTTTAGCTCGACTATTTGAAGAATAGTCTAGCTATTCTACTCACCCTGGCGTCGGCGTCGGCGTCACACCTTGGTTAAGTTTTTGCATGCAAGTACATACAGCCATCAATGAAAGGCATATAGCTTTGAAACTTATTTCTTCTTTTTCTAGGTCAATTATCAACCTCTCTGGGTCAAGTCCCATAACTCTGACATGTATTTTGAGCAAATTATGCCCCCTTTTGGACTTAGAAAATTTTGGTTAAAGTTTTACATGCAAGTTACTATCTCCAAAACTAATGCAGATATTGGTTTGAAACTTCACATGTGTCTTCGGGGTTATAAAACTAGTTGATAGCAGCAAGTCCCATAACTCCGACTTTCATTTTGGCCAAATTATGCCCCCTTTTGGACTTAGAAAATTCTGGTTAAAGTTTTGCGTGCAAGTACATACAACTATTTCTAAAAGGGATATAGATTTGAAACTTATTTTTTCTTTTTCTAGATCAATTACCAACCTCACTGGGTCAAGACCCATAACTCTGACATGTATTTTGAGCAAATTATGCCCCCTTTTAGACTTAGAAAATTTTGGTTAAAGTTTTACATGCAAGTTACTATCTCCAAAACTAATGCAGATATTGATTTGAAACTTCACATGTGTCTTCAGGGTTATAAAACTAGTTGATAGCAGCAAGTCCCATAACTCTGACTTTCATTTTGGCCAAATTGTGCCCCCTTTTGGACTTAGAAAATTCTGGTTAAAGTTTTGCGTGCAAGTACATACAACTATTTCTAAAAGGCATATAGATTTAAAACTTATTTTTTCTTTTTCTAGATCAATTACCAACCTCACTGGGTCAAGTCCCATAACTCTGACATGTTTTTTGAGCAAATTATGCCCCCTTTTAGACTTAGAAAATTTTGGTGAAAGTTTTACATGCAAGTTATTATCTCCAAAACTAATGCAGATATTGATTTGAAACTTCACATGTGTCTTCGGGGTTATAAAACTAGTTGATAGGATCAAGTCCCATAACTCTGACCTTCATTTTGGCCAAATTATGCCTCCTTTTGGACTTAGCAAATTCTGGTTAAAGTTTTGCGTGCAAGTACATACAGCTATTACTAAAAGGCATATAGATTTGAAACTTATTTTTTCTTTTTCTAGATCAATTACTTACCTCACTGGATCAAGTCCCATAACTCTGGCATGTATTTTGGGCAAATTATGCCCCCTTTTGGACTTTGTAAATTCTGGTTAAAGTTTTACATGCAAGTTTCTATCTCCAAAATAATGCAGATATTGAATTGAAACTTCTCATGTGCCTTCGAGGTTATAAAACTAGTTGATAGCAGCAAGTCCCATAACTGATATGCATTTTGGTCAAATTATTCCCCCTTTTGAACTTAAAACTCTTTTGATATTTAACTTTTTTGGGTTATATTTTCCTGTTTCTGGGTCAATATTTCGAATAGTCGAGCTTGGCTGTCTTACGGACAGCTCTTGTTCTTCTTCTTGTAACTACTACCGTTTAAATTTTCACAATCACAAAGAATTTCAAGGAGTGGCGTGAAAACTCTAGCGTGTTGTTAAAGAAACTGATCGCACTAATAGAATTTCATGTTTTAAATGAAACCAATAAGAATAGCAGACAGAAAATTTTAAGGAATGATAAAAAATTTAACGGATGTAAAAATGAAATGCTGCTCTCTCAATTAAATATTTTAAGATCAATAAATAGTCCCGAGAACTGTAAGAAACATAGGAATGACAGTAGTCAACAGGTCAATAAATGAGCCGTGCCATGGGAAAACCAACATGGTGGCTTTGCGACCAGTATGGATCCAGACCAGCCTGCGCATCCACGCAGTCTGGTCAGGATCCATGCTGTTCGCTTTCAAAGCCTATAACTATTAGAGAAAGTTCACTCAGAAACTGTTAGCGGATGCGCAGGCTGGTCTGGATCCATGCTGGTCGCAAAGCCATTATGTTGGTTTTCCCATGGCATTGCTCAAATATGCTATATGTTCTTTGTGAATCTGGTACTTGAAGGATATATAGTAAGGTGCAGGAACACTTTCTAGGTTTCAAATATGTAGATAGGAAAAATAGCCTTATATAAGCTTTGGCTATAAATTATAAAGGCAGCGGCTATATAGGGTTCGGTAACCAGACCTCTAGACCCTGGAGGTCCGGTAATCGATATGAATGCTGAGAACAGTATTTACAAAGAGCTAGGAGACTGTATTTTATCTTTAAAAACGGGAGATGATATCAAAAGTTTGTTTTACATGTAAAACAAGTATTTATAATTCCATAATCTCGGGAGAAAATACGGACAGCTCTTGTTATGAAGAAAATCGAAAAACATTTGTCACGCTTTCTCGATTGTAAATATTTATATTTTGAAGTCATCATTCACTACTTTCACTATAGCGCTATTGATTATGACAAAGGAAAAATGTCTTTATCTCTGTGACAGTCTGGTGTTCGATTCCCGATGCGGTCATCATTTTTTTTCTAGATTCGGAATTTTTAAAAAATTAATATTTTAGAAACAAAAACTTCAATTTGAAAGA
>NW_026459347.1:0-61210 GCF_021730395.1 Mercenaria mercenaria | reverse complement strand
GATCACATGTAACAGAAATCATCAAATAAAGTAATCTCCGTATGCTTTTTCAGCATTTATTATTCGTTTTTCGTGGAAAGCAATGATCGTGATAGTTCCATCTAGAGAATGTTGAATTGCTAAAAATACATTGCATAGAATCATTACCTATCAGCTACCTTAAAATGTTGTAATTCCTACCACTACCTTTAAACATTGTAATTTTATTTGATGACAGTGACTTTTTTGTGTCACATTATTTGCAGCAAAGTACTCTTGAACAGTTAGAGAAATGCTTCAAAATGCCTAAAGCATAGGAAACACTTTCAAAATGATTCACTGAAGTGATAAATATAAGCAGTCTAGCTTCTTTGTTACACAAACGTGATACCACTTTAACTTTCTTTCGTTATTTCTCATTGTTGGATATATACATTTTACATTTTAATATACAATTCAGATGTAGCATTTTGACTGTAGTTCAAATTGAAAAGATACTGACTTGTTAACACAATAATGATCTAATGAAAAATGACAAAATGATATTAAAAATAACATTATGAAATTATGAAATGAACACCCTGCAGAATGTTGCTCTAATATTTTTTCAATGTTTAAAACATAGCATTGGCTGTCGTGAAACAAGACAAACGCACTACCGTTACGCTATTTCTAGTCGACGACATATTGAGTATAGTGGGTCTACAGTAATCGATCGTCGCGTGTACAAATAATTACAGATGTTTGCTTTCACTTTACAAATAGGAGAAACGAGGAGTTACTATGGATTCGTGAAAAATAAGAAACGAGATCTGAAGAGTAGTTACACAGTGAGAAACTTCAGGAAATAGTACACACAAACAACTATTGTATAATGATACTTAGAAGCATAAAACGTAACCAAGCAAAATAAAAGCGCATTCAATTTGATCAGTCTGTTCATAATTGTTATGGAAAGTTCCACGTTCTCTCATGCCTCTAGCATCTGTTAAAACGGAATTCTATTACATAGATTAAATGGGCTCCATGATCCAAAAGAACCAGAATATTGAACAACACCGAATTCAAATATGGGGAGAGTTTTTATAGCAGCAACACGGCATTTAAACTGTTGCTGTTGTAATTGTTACATGTATATATAAAAAACATAAGAAAGTACTTTTGAAGTATATGATGCAACCAAGCAAAGTAATAGCAGTCTCGGTTTTATTAAGTCTGCTCATGAGAGGTAATGAAAATAATGCAACACCCCTCATGTCCCCAGGCGGCAGCTTAAGTGGGTTTAATCACATATGTATGAAATGTAATGTAAAGCTTATGATACAGCATGGAAATATAGTATTATAAATGAAAGACGACTTAGGTTTCAAAGGTCGCCTTCTATAGAAATGAACTGTCTGATACTGGGAATAGGATTGTTCATCATATGTCGATGATTTTTGGATAATATGTTACCGTTCTAAACATGTGTGCTTAAGTGTTGTAAGAGTCTACGTACACCGATTTTTTAAAACGAAGTTGGTTTTAATGCAATCTGACTGCATTCATCGATATAGATGAATAAAGAGATGTTTCTTTGCAATTTTTGTAAAAGTTTAGGTATTTAAAAGTTCTGTATAAAAGATATAAAGAAACAGAAATAGCGATTTTCTTTGCAGCAAGATTTTTCACAGCTATTCTTTATGCATGCGCTGTTCTAGAGAATGTCTCTTCTTCTATAGACATTTTTTTTTTAAAATTATGATCATATCTTAACTCTAGGTGATATGAATTTCGACCTCAACAAACTAGAATAATGTAAATCCCTCACTCATATATGTGAGACCTACAATCTAAACAATGTTATCAAAGGCCCTATATGTCAAATGAAAATTTGTAACCCTCCTGTCAAGATGTAAAAATTACAGATAGGTCAAATTTATATATGTTAGACCTACAATCTTAACAATGTTATCAAAGGTCCTATATGTCAAATGAAAATTTTGAACCCTCCTGTCAAGATGTCATCATTACAGATAGGCCAAATTTAATATGTAACACCAAAAATTTATATTGTGGACTGAGTGATTCTCTCTGGCCATAGCTTTCGCAGAAGCGGTGGTTCCAACGCCGCGCCAGTGGAGGATTCGTTGCAGGAGCGGTGGATAAATTTGGCCGGCTGACTATAATCGGAAAGTTTTCTAATGCGTTTTCCTATATTTTTTCACGTTTGAATGAAAAAAAAAACTAGTGAGACAGGAGCCCGCATGTGTACTCTTCAAGCCAGAAACACTTGTTCTGAGCAGTTCTTTGTAATTTATGTAAACACTTCTGTACACTTTGACGAGGGACTTTAATCGATCTTGCACACTACTTGTATTGGCATAATATCTCGGTTCCTTTAAACAAAAACTGGCTAGTTTCCATCATGGGTTCAAGAGTTATAGCCCTTAAAAGGGCTATAATATGCTATTTTTGGATTGTGAACACGATAGAGACCACATGTTTGCAATCAACTTTATTGATACTTGCACAAAAACTTGTATTCGCATAATATCTCCATTCCTTTCGAAAACCGGCCAGATACCAGCATGGGTTGCAGAGGTATGGCAAGGGGTCATAATTTGCTATTGCTTGTGAACAAGACAGAGACAATATTTTGCAATTACCTTTAATCAAACTTGCACATAACTTGTATGGGCATAATATATCGGTTCCTTCCGAAAACTGGCCAGATCCCGTCATGGGTGGCAGAGTTATGGCCCCTTTACTCCTTTGGGCCGAAATGCGACTAAAGGCGCTATATTTTCTACCCCTGTAGCGTCGATATCCGACTATACGCGCGTTATCAGGACTCCACAGGACGGCGATTGACGAGTATAGTCGCGGCATCGGGATCATGCTGATTGCGTCACGTACTTGTTAATTTTTGATTATCCTGATTAAAGCAAAATAATTTTGCATACCGGCTATTATTTCTTAGATTTTATAATTATTAATTATGCTAATAATTAGTTTCCTTGTTAAAATAAATATTTGTAAATATGCGGTAAAGGAAATAAAAAAGACGAACTACGCTGTGTTTCGTTCATACAGTACTTCAAAATATTAAAATAATGTCGGCTGCCAGAGATTTTTCTTACATTGAAGAAAATATTTATCATCATGCTGATTTTGACGTATCGTTTCCGTCGGATGATGATTCTGACGAATAAATTTCATAATCAGAGAAATGAATGCTCGGAAAATGTTAAGTTTTAGAAAGCTGAAATATTCGTACACTTACGTCGCATTAAATTAAACTGGATAAAAATAATACAGCAGACATTTTTCATACACAACAATGTGTGTAAATAAACGCTTTTTGTAAATTTAATAATTCTTCAAAGATGGGTGTAAATTATATTACAACTTAACTGTTTCAGTGCGTATCACACAACGTTTGTGTACATGTTTAGAAATTAATTATACATCAAAACAAACAATCGATAGTCACTCAAAAATGGGTGTTAATTTTGAGTAATGCTGATGTAAATACTCTGTGTTAATAATGTATTTATATTTATTGTAATTTAATGTGTTTACATGTGAAAAAAAGTATACCAATAAAATTGGAAATGTTCAAATATTTATTAAACGCAATAGGTGTGTAAAAATGGTGAATGTTTCGAAGTGAAATTATTATTCTATTTGGATATAAGTTACGGATGAAAGTGGATATATATAAATATTTGTTAAAAATTGAAAGATTTTATAAGTATAGTTTGATTTACACCCATGTTAATAATATTTCCATGCATGATTTCAATTGACTGCATGCGAATGTGATTATGATAAGATCAGATGATGTTATTCGACGTCAGGTGGTAATTCTTTTCTCGCCGCAGCATGCATATTATGATATCGGCCTCAGGGAGTTAAAGGGCCAAAATTTGCTATTTTGCTTTTGCAGCCATACAGAGACTTTATTTATGGTTTGATTTGAAACAAACTTGCAAAATATCTTCAACAACAATAAAATCTTGGATTCTATGATGAATTTGTCAGATCCATTCATAGATGCCAGAGTTGCGGCCCCTAATTGACACCTAAAAATGATAAAGTTTGTAATTTTTACCTTGTGAACACAATAGAAGTGACATTTTATATTTGATTTTAACTACACTTACACACAATAAGTCTCAATAAGATCTTGGTTCTTTTCGAAAACTGACTAGAGTTACTGCCTCTAAAAAGGGCAAAATTATCTATTTCGGCCATTTCATGAGAGATTTCATTTATGCTTAGATTTGATAAAATTACACAGAATGATTATCTTGATGATCTCTAAGCCTGGATCCAAACTTTGTCATGTCGGGTCAAAAACTAGGTCATCAAGTCAGATCAAAGTAAAAGCTTGTTAACAACTTAGAGGTCCCATTTATGACCCTGTTTTCAGAATATTTATCTTGATGATTTCTAGGCCAAGTTTGAAACTGGGTCATATGGTGTAAAAAAAACTAGGGCATCCAGACAAATTAAAAGGAAAAGCTTGTTAATACTTGTTCATTTGAGGTGTATGACACTTGATCAGAATGTTTGTCTGCATGAAAAGGGGGTGGGGACAATTTTTTATTCTATCTTCATGAATTTTGGTCAGAGGGTTTGTAATCATGAAGTCCTGGACGATTTTAAATCTGGGTCACGTAGGTGAAAAACTAGGTCAACAGGTCAAATCAAAGAACATGTTTGTTTACACTCAAGTGGCCAAGTTATTTTGGTCCAATCTTAATGAATATAGGTCAGGATATTTGTCTCCATGAAATCACTAGGTAAAACATGTTTACATTGTTATGGTGTGTTACACAGGTGAGCGACTTAGGGCCATCTTGGCCCTCTTGTAGAATCTCCTTCAAAAATGGTAAAATTTTATACAAAGCGACCCCTGAGCACGTTTGTATCAAAGTGTAAGTATGACACTGTCAATCAATACCTATTATTTTCGTAATTGGTGAATTTTTATTACACGTATATAACATAATCGACCAAAAAAGATTCCAACGCAGTGTGCGGTGGGTACAATCGCAACGCATTACGGTGTATTTTGTTTCTTTAATATTTGCTATGTACTTTTAAGTGTTATGTACTGTTGCATGTTTTATTGATTGGCAAGAAAATATTATCAACAAATGTTAGATACCAGTCATAATCAAAGTCTTAATATTGTTCTTGGTGCATTCAGAACATCACCAGTTAAATGTTTATATGTCGAAGCCACCGAAACCTCTTTCTACACACGCAGAGAAAGATGCTTTGCGCGAAGCTGCAAGTACATCTTATGCTATTCCTAAAAATCATTTCTCAACCCAGTTATTCTAACAAGACAAAATGTCAATCCTTAATGTTCTTTTAATGAAAACTGACTTCGATTTCAAGATATAAATGAAAATTTAATTCTAGATACACCACGATCGTCCCTAACAGTTTTTGATAAGAAAACCACGTTTGAAAATATAAATCGAACCCTGAAATATTTAAGCATCGGATCAATTTGCAAGGATTATTTCCCATTTTTAACTCCACTATTCAAAGAATAGGGGGTTGGGGGGGGGGGGGGGTGCTGTTCTACTCGCCCAGGCGTCGGCGTCGGTATCGGTGTGACCGCTCTTGGTTCAAGTTTTACGGCAACCTTTGTTTTCTTTGTGACTATTGTTTATAAACTGAGTATATCTAGAAACTCAACACTTGTTCTACAGTCAACAATTTTTAACCGAAAGTGCCTTGCATTAGTAGATGCAATTGGTTCTTTAACACGTTATTAACTGTGTGCTTGTTCAAACATGAATTTGGATCCTTGATATATTATATAAATTATAAAGGAAAGTATGAAAAAACGGGGAAGAAAACGTTGCGTTTTTAGATGTACTCAGCATACCTTACTGTAACTTCAAATAAGCATTGTCCAGCATAAAAACGAAGTATGTGCAGGGGTTGGGTCCATTATACCCAAGATCAAGGTCACCAAGGTGTTATACTTAGATTATTTTTAAGGTTAAAGCATTTCTGCAACCTTTGTTTTTCTGTCATATCTTTGTTATTATTGCTTATCATAACTTGCTGTAACTTTACGTAAACATTGTCCAGCATACAAGCAAAGTAAATTACAGGGGCTAAGCGGACTATGCCCAGAGTCAAGGTCACCAATGTGTTATACTTAGGTTATTTTTATGGTTAAATTTTCTCGGTTTTTCTGTAATATATTTTAGTTAGAGTGCTTAGAGCTCAAAATTGGCCGAATCGTTCAGATAATTCTACAAGCAAATCGCATTGCATGATTATAGTTTGACACATTACTTTTAATATTTGATCGAGACCCCAACCTCAAAATCAATATGGCGGCCAAAATTCAAGATGGCCGCCGCATGGCTAACAAGCTTTATGACAATTGCACAAATTCTATAAAAGGTGTGTTAGAATATGGAAAGTAAGGTTACTTCTTGTTTTTGTATTGATTAATATTGCAAACGTGTTCGACTACATACCCAAATAAGGTTTTTGCTGAAAATATCAATTTTAATATAAAATATGCACATTTATAATGGTAAAATGGATGGAAAATTGTCACTGTTATAATTAACACATTGCAATTTCATTTGTTCAGACGATTTAGCAACCAAGTATTACTAAAATTGTTTTATAGTCTTATTTTATTTATGTTTTATTGGTTTTACCTGTAATAAAGATAATATTTTGGCATAACTATGAAATAAATGCAAGGCTAAATGGGTGGGGGTAAACTGACCATCTGCAAATTCACTCAACATGTACATTACTTGTATACCATTTTAAACATAGTTCGAATGAATTTGTGATTAAGTCAACTGCACTATACGACAATATTTCATAAAACACATCATTGAAGAAAAAATCAATATGTAGCATACTTTATTCAAGTTACGTTACCTTTCATTAAACATGTTTATTATTTCAAATTACTCAGAAGGATTTGAAATTTAGACAGATTTTAAATACAAATCACTATGAATTTTGCTGCAAAATATGAACAAAACTTTTAGTAGCATAATTATTGTTTGCTATTGGTTTCGTTGCAGGATAGACTCTATACGCAACTATCTGTCAACATTTAGCTTGTGTATGCGATAGAGGCTGAATTTTTCAACTGATCTTCATGAAATTTGGCCAGAATGATTATCTTGATGAAGTCTAGGCCGAGTTTGAAAATGGGGTCAAAACTAGGTCACTAGGTCAAATTAAAGAAAAACCTTGTGTATGCGATAGAGGCTGTATTTTTCAATTGTTCTTCATGAGTTTTGGTCAGAATAATTACCTTGATAAAATGTAGGCCGAGTTTGAATATGGGTCATCTGGGGTCAAAAACTAGGTCACTAGGTTAAATCAAAGGAAAGCATTGTGTATGCGATAGAGGCTAAATTTTTTCAACTGATCTTCATGAATTTTTTTCAGAATGATAGCCTTGATGAAATCTAGGTCACGTTCGAATATGGGTCATCCGGGTTTATAAACTAGATCACTAGGTCAAATCAAGGAAAACCCTTGTGTATGCAATAGGGGCTACATTTTACACTGGATTTTCATAAAATCTGGTCAGAATAGCTGCTTTGGTGACATCTAGGGCAAGTTGGAATATGGGTAGTCTGGGGTCAAAAACTAAGTCAATAGGTCAAATCAAAGAAAAATCTTGTGTATGCATAGAGGCTGTATTTTTCAATTGATCTTCATGAAATTTGATCAGAATGATAGCCTTGATTAAATCTAGGTCAAGTTTGAATATGGGTCGTTTGGGGTCAAAAACTAGGTCGCTAGGTCAAATAAAAGAAAATACTTATTTATACTCAAGATTTTTGCTCCAATTTTAATGATAATTGGTCAGAATATTTTTTCCATGAAATCACTAGGTCAAACATGTTTACATTGTTATGGTGTGTTATGGTGTGTTTCTCAGGTGAGCGGCCTAGGGCCATCTTGGCCCTCTTGTTTTCATTTTAGTATCTTTTTTCGTTTTGGAGTTATGATGAAAGTCTACGTAATTCTGGATCAACCCTCGTTTTGTCAAAATATCAGTCAAACACCCACTACTATCATTAGTCAAGTCATATATTAGAAATGTATGTAGCCATTCATGCAGTTAATAAAACGTATTATGTAAAGAATCATATATGTCATGATCCGAATTGGAACAACAGAGAAATAGCAAAGCCCGTTTGTATACTATCTATTCTATTTGTTCAGAACACCCAGTTATAACTGGGATTCCAAGTAATCTTACAGAAACCTGTAGAATAATGATACAGTGCTATGCTTCAAGGTCAGTGTCATAGGTAAGGACACTAACCCTAATAATCCTAATGCACTGGCAATAGCACTCTTGGAAGCTTATTACTGAATAATTATCTTGTTAGATAAAAATGTCATCAAATTCCACCAAGCTTTCAAGAAGTAACAGAAAACTTGATGTCAGAAATATATATATTGCCTGATAAAATATAATACAGAAGATACATAAATTATTTTGAAACATCTAATAAAGTCTATAAGAGTAACTCAGGTCCCACTCCACCCCAGTTCCTGACAAGTTACCTATACTCATTAGTGTTGCACCCAACTATTTTGGCAAAGAAATAATATTTTCTCAAAATTTAGACCCCCCCCCAGCACCCCCACCCCCCAAACAATGCATTAGAGACCGCCATTTCATACCTCTATTTCAAAAATTACTGGGGACAGGGGGCGCTGACCCAGCTAAAATAAGGTTGTTTCTTTCCAGTACCTCAAAATTTAGAGACCACCATTTCATACCTGCATATCAAAATATTCCTTGGGGAGATATCTCTGTGTCCCCCAATAGGGGATGAGGGCCCCAATTCGTTCCTCCCCCATCTTGGCTCTATGCACCTTGCCGATGATGACTTCGCATTAAACTGGTGCCTCCAAAATCAAATATTTCTGGACCCGGCCTGTAACCTATGCAAGTATAGACCGCAACCAAGTAAATAAATTCAGACTTTTGTGAATCCAGTCTGTTTATGAGAGGTAATGAAATGCACAGCACTCTTACCATCCTAGCAATGGCTTTAGCGGAAATCAATTTTACATAGAAATTTAATAGACGTCTTGATCCCAAAGGACAAGAAGGTATAACAACACCGATTGAAAGTGCTGGGAGATTTTTGCATCCGTCATATGACACTTTAAGACTGTTGTTTTGATAGTTAATAAAATCTAAAAGAGGAAGGGCCAGATGATATAACAACACTGCCTGAGTATGTATTCAATACTGACATGACTAACATTATGATAATTGGTTTAAGAAATTTGGTCAACATATCAACATTATTTCGTAAATTAGTCTTAAGTTGAACAATATTATTTATACATGTAAACTTGGGAGAATATACAAATGGTCATCTTGAATTTAAAGAGTTATTGCCAATATCTTGTTGATAAAAACTGTATTTAATTGGCATTGTGATGCACATTTCGTAATGTAGGAATTCATATCATATCGCATAAACTGAAAATCGAAAACACAACCCGCTTGGTTCTTTGTGTAATTTTGTAGTTACAATCCCCAGAACTCTAATCACATTTTGACAGAATTATGCCCCTTTCACACTTAAAGTGTTTTGGCAATCTTTGCTTTCTGGATATAACTTTAGTACAATATAAGATAATGACTTGACACTTTAAATGTATCTTTATCATCATCATTTACATGTGTGGTAACAATTTCAATAACTCTAATTTGTATTTTTGACCAAATTATGCCCCTTTTATACTTATATGTTTTGACAAACTTAGTTTTCTAGATATAACTGAGGTATTGCAAAAGATAATGACTTAAAACACAAAATATCTATACCATCATCATTACCCCTTCCAGACTTAATCTTTAACCCCTTTGAGTAGTAGGTTTTTTATATCTTGGTCTTCCTCTTAAAGTAAAGGTCTCTTATTGAGATATAAATTCATTTTACTGTCAAATCGCCGAATAGTGAAGCGCGCTGTCTTATGGAAGGCTCTTGTTTACTGACGGATTGATAGAATATTTAAAGGTAGGTTGTTCACTTTAAGTTTAACAGATTAATGACCAAAATACGGAAATATGACATCATTTCACTTATCTATTCTTGAAACTACATTAAAAGCTCGACAAAACAACGTTTATGGAGAAATATCCTATTTAACCTATCGTCAGCGTCGGTGACGGTGTCAGATTGACGTCACAACCATGTTAAAATTTTCAAGCACTTTCTCTTTATCTCTTTAATATCCTGTTGGATTTGCTTCAATCTAATTATTTATATTTATTCCTAATTATCACTTATATCAAATGGCAAAAAGGGCCATAATTCTGCACTGCACTAATATTTCATGAAATATGTCCCCATTTCAGGTTAAAGTTTTTGTACACTCTCACTTGATGATTGTTTTTACGGAATGGATTTGATTCAAACTTCAAATAGCTGTTCCTTATTTTTTTTTAAGTTTGGTTTTACGGCGCACCAACACAGTATAGGTTTTATGGCGCCAAACAGGAATACAAAGTTTGGTTTCACATCTCATTTACATCGAAATAAAAACATGAGGTATGGATTCAAAATTTGCATACCTACTGGAATCACAGAGTTACAGCAAAACTAAGTGATAAGACCCTATAAGTCACCTCCTACGATCATGCAAGGGTAAGGCAGTGGTTCCAATTCTTTTCATACACAGATCGTCCCAGAACCACATGGGGCATACAAAAGGTAATTACCAGAATCATACGACACAGGGGCCATTACGCTTGCGCCAATATTTCATGAATCATGCCTTTTTTCTAAGTTAAAGTTAAAAAGCACTTTCACACTAGTCTAGCTCTGTTTTTACTACAGTAAGTAGGGTTGATGCAGTTGTAAAGTAATTGTTCAACATCATCACTCACATCAAGGCACAAAATCTAAAACATTTATGTATCATGTCCCCTTTTTCGTAGAATTTTAGATAGATGTAAATGCACTTTCACATTATCTCTGATATCATTAAATGAAATAAAAAATTCAGACAACAGCAAACGACACAACCCAATTACTCAGGTTCCAATATAAAGTAAATTTTGCACTATTTTCTTAAAATTTTAGGTTAAAGCTGTAACGCACTTTAGCTTTATCTCAGTTATTATGTAATCGAATGGTTTAAAACTTTAAATAGTTTTTTCCACATTATAACCCACAACATTTGACACAAGGTACATTACTCTTGCAGAAAATTACATGAATTATGTCTCGTTTATTAACTTAGTGTTATACTTAATGTTTCCATACACTTTCACTCATTATAGCTAAATACATTTTACTGAAACTAATGTTCAAAATCGTCATCCAAAATGAATCATTAGACACTTCAGTGATAGCTCAACCTTCCCCAGTTGTGTGTTGTCTTTAGTGACAGCTCTTGTTGATGATCACAATCAAAACAATAAATCAGTGACTTTGAACTTGACTTCCCTATGCAATGAAATTATTTTGCGTTACAAACGGTTATGCCAGGACCTGAATTTGACCCGTGACCAACCCGTTCCGCATTTCAAATAATACATTAGCCTAACGCAGTAGACCACTGAGCCACGTGGAAATTTTCTATGTATGCATATTATTAAAGATATGTTGACCTTGCACTCGACCCAAATGATCCCATATACAATCACCATCTTGGTTTTTCTATGACCTCATTATAGCCAAATATGTTTTCAAAACATTCAAACTATGGTTTATTTACCGATTTTTTTTTTTTCATTTTATTCTGATTTTTACTATTTTCAATAAATGGGACGTTGACCTTTGCCTAATTAAACTCGTATGCAATGCTTAATTCCGTCTTGATTCAAGTTACTAATGTATCAAGTTTCATTGCGATGGGGTAGATTGATAAATCATCGCCCCTTTTTCGCTGAAGAGGGCACCATTCCTGTGATGCGTGTTTGTGTTCGAAACAAAAAGTCGCATTGCAATCGGTCACTTTTGAGCGAAAAACCAAAATGCTTACAAAGTCTTCCTTCACGCTAATCCTACATTTTTCCCCTAATCAGCAAAAAACACGAGACCAGAAATGGAAAAAGAGTCATAAGGGAAAGAAAGAAGAAATGTCAAGAAGTCCTCAGAAACGACTTTAACGCACTCTATCTATGTGCCATCATACAACACTTACCAGAGGGTAGTTTTGTCAGACAATGTTCCAATCGCTGAGGTTAAAGTGGAGTACAGATATAAAAATGTATCACTTAATAATATAATTAAAAGCCCTATCATCCAAATTTTGGCTAAGAATTACATTTCTTTAAAATGATTTTGTTGTCTCTAAACTCCTAAGGTATTAGCTCACTAATAGTAATGTTTACAAAATGGCCTTTGCTTGGTATGTTCTGAAAGGTAACCGTGTTTTGCACTATTTTGCAATTTTTAAACAACTTTTACCGTGCCGTTTTTTATAAATGTTGTATAACATATGGTTTCTCCTCAAGCTCAAGTAGAGACAAATTTCAAAGTGATAGCCACTATCCAAAACGTTTACAGAGAACTCACTTTACAATTAATTTTAATAAAAGAAACATCAAACTATTGGTAAACGATTATAAAACACAAAATAAAAATATCAATATCATTTTTTCTATGGTGCCTCAAGAAAACGGATTTAATGAGACAGAATTCATACTTCAACATTGAAAAAAATAAGGTCGAATGCTGTGTTTCTGTTTTGAATTTGCTTACTCCATTTAAAAATAACCTTAGGGCAGACGTAAAACCTACCTAAATTCTTCCAAAATATATAATCTAAAAGTGAAAGCAAACTAGAGATTTTGTTTGTTTGTTTGTTTAGGGTTTAACGCCGTTTTTCATCAGCATTTCAGTCATATAACGGCGGGCAGTTAACCTAACCAGTGTTCCTGGATTCTTTACCAGTACAAACCTGTTTTCCGCAGGTAACTGCCAACTTCCCCACATGAATCAGAGGTGGAGGACTAATGATTTCAGACACAATGTCGTTTATGAAATAGTCACGGAGAACATACGCCCCGCCCGAGGATCGAACTCACGACCCCGCGATCCGTAGACCGACGCTCTACCTACTGAGCTAAGCGGGCGGGCTGCAAACTAGAGAACTTTCATCGCGTGATACACAATATTTTTAAAGATGTGTAACTCTACCCCTTCTGTTTAAGTAGTAAATTCATTTTTGAACACCAAGAAATCGCTTATAAGATTCATCTCTTTTTCCATTTTTGTACAAGAAATCAATAATAAGTCTTAAAAGAAGTAAAAACTTATTAGAAAAAAAAGGAAACTAAGGAAAAATAATTGGTCCCAGTAGGGCTTGAACCTACGCCCCCTAAGAATTGCAGTAAAAGTAGGTTTATGGTAGGAATTGAATATTCTTCAAAAAGGAGGTTTTCTATTAGTGATCTAATACCTTAAATGCCAAATCTAGAAAAAATTGCCAGACTCCGGAATCGAATCGAGGTTGTCGCAGCAATAAAACACTTTTCCTGCGATCTTGACCAAAGCTCCACGCAGGAACAAGTTCCCCGTTACAAACGCTTTTTCAATTTAGAATGGAAGATAAGTAAAGACAACTACATGTAATTGTTATGTATTTCGATAAATTGTTTTCTGCCAGTTATTAAGTTTCAAGGATTTGTAAGGAGATATAAAAATAATGTTTTTATATTTGAACAATTTCTGTTGTTGTTGTTTTGTCGTACGAGCTTGAGGTCAGTGCCTTTAAACGCCTCAGCAGGTAAAACATTCTTCAAAATAGTTCATATTAACGCGCAAGGTAATGTATGCAATGCTAAATTCCCTCTTGATGCAAGTTACTTATGTATCAAGTTTCATTGCAATAGTGTAGATTGACAAATCATTGCCCCCTTTTCGAACATTATTGCTATATTTCTTAAGAAATCCTTGAAACTTAATAACTGGCAGAATACAAGTTGAAAAATTGAAAACATGTTAAAGTTAAGCGTGGAAACATTCTCCCTAACGATGAACACAACGGCTTCTTTAAGGAGAAGGGATTCAGTGACAAAGCTGTCGAAATGTGACAGTTATGCGAAAGGCACACACGCGTTTACGATATCATGCTTAAAGAATAGCAACAATGTTGGAAATATCTCCCAAATGGGTGACAAACGATCTAGTATAAAATAAACCGAACTGCGGAAGTAGAAAATAAGATGCCTGACGAATGACCTAGTTTAAATGAAAACTACAGTAAACTCCGACTGAATACTCTGGAGAAATGTTACGACGGTTTTATAACACAGATGTCCCTTCTGGAGGCAAACAATATTATAAGCATCTCCTTTCCTTAGATGGTATTTAGATCATGGTGTGAAGGTGACAAAGATATATCAAAAAGTAGAATAGAACTCCCAAAGCTGTTTTGAGAAATTTTACCAGTGCCAGAAAATATTAGGTTAAACCGGAATATTCCATCATCGCTGATAACATGAAGCTGACTGGTATCAGTGCGTATGACTCCCTAAGCATGAACAAAACAAAAAATATGAGTATTTACAAGACGAGAGAGACGCTTCATTGCTGATTAATAAATGAACGTTAAAAGACATGAATTGTTCTGAGTCTGAAGAAGAGAAGATTGAAATTTCAATGTGCACCACAATATGAATACATCTGCGGATGTCTCTAAATTATCTTCTAGTATTTATAACATGTGTAAATGTTGAGTTCTGCTCAACCTGGGGCTAAATAGCATAAAAGTTAGCATGCATTTCAAACACCGTCCACCAATAGTCTCATTTAAACCGAGCCTGTAACGTTTTCGTGTACCTAGTGTAAGGGATCTGTGGTTATCCACATTTTTCTTTTAACGCACATAAAACAAGATTTGCCTTTACAATTCTTTATCTTCAATACGTTTAAATGTTAACCTTTACGAATAAATAGACGTAATAATCGGCCATTATGTCATGCTAGAATCACACTGCCCCGGGTGGGCTTGTGGATGAGTTCCGGATTTCCATCCCCGGATTGCTCCGGGTGTGTAAGGAAAAAAATGGGTGTTGCAAGTGTTTCACCTTATACCACTCTAAATCAATCTTATCAGAACCTTGATCAATCTTATTAGAACCGGAATAAAACCGAAATAGCTCGTATTATTTCACCAAATTGATTGTCTTCCGGACTGTTACAATCTATTAAGATCTGTTACGATCTTTTCAGAACTGTAACGAATTTATTACGGATTCCTTACGGACATATTATCCGTGGCAAAACTTTGAACATGTTCATAACTTTGCACCCTTGCCCCCGGATGCCCCCGATTTCAGAACGGATAAACCGGATGACTTCCGAATGAGTTAGGAGTTCTACGGAAGCGTTACGGGTGCTATCTGAAACTCATCCGCAAGCCCATCCGGGGCAGTGTGATTGTAGCTTTATATGAAATGGATACGGATTCTTAGTATATGTGCGATGGCCCCGACAATGTCGAACTTAAGTACAACCAACAATTGACAAGGTTATTTTCCGATGACGTCACACCTGACTGATGGCTCCTACGCACCTGCGCACCTGTTGCAAAAAACGTGCTAAATACGACGAACGGTTAGCAAGGTTTTTTTTAAATAGAGTAAGAAGGGGATAGAATGATACGGCTCTAAAATCTACATCGTCAGGTCTCCCAAATGGACCAAAGGAATACGCTCCATGGTCTCAGCTCAAAAGATTTAAAGTAATTAAGATCAAGGGTTACACGTACAAAACCATCGAAATGACCTCGAGAAAAGAATCTGGAGTACATGTCAAAAACAAGTAGTATTACCAAATTTTCGTAATATCTTCAATCCGTTGCCAATTGGTAGGCAGATTTTTTGAACAAATTTCCTCAGTCTGGATAGACACGGGGATTTAAACGTAAGAACAACACTGTGTACATCTACACCCGAGAAACATATTTTCTTATTTCAACAGCAACCTAAGTGTTGGCAGATGGCGTTACCACACTGGATATAACATTTTATCCCCACAATAAGAATGAAGTGCACATGCCAAAAACATAGAAGTTTACATGTATGTAAGCGACGAAGTGTAACATAAACAAAAGCGTGGTTTATGATATCAGAAAATCTGAGTAGATTGAACTGACAAGTAATGGCAGAGGAAAATAAACATTGATGCTTCTTGGCTTATAATGTACCCAAGGACGTATATGTTTTACAAATTTAGATTTATTGATATGTCTATCGGAAAGCGCTGGTTAATACCCAACTCTACGTTAAAAACTTGACCAGTTACAACCTTGCGTGGAAGAAATACTTGAAAGTTTAATCGGTTATCACAAGCGCGGCAGAAAATCTTGTAAATTCAAAGCAATGGCAATTCAAGAATGGTGTTATATTAGCTAATCGCTTAACAAAGCTCACGATGAAAGACTCCCACTCTAACAAAGTTCGTGGACTTTAGTCTCTCGGAGGCGACTGAACGGAGTCCATACATTGTTATTTAAGTGTATATAAATAATTATGAAACTCAGTATCTCATATTCCAAGGGATTGAGCGTTCGTTGAGATTAGACTTTTAAAAAATGATATTTTGTACAGCCACATGTTTTGGGGATGAGACTTGTAAATATCTTCGAGTTGAACAGCATTTTGATATATATGAGTTTTATTTGTCAATTTCATCAGCGAATATATATAGCAAAGAGACAGAAGTTTATCTGATGAAAAATGTTTACACTCTTATAGCTTGTAGCTTGTCACGAAATTGCATTTACACCTTACATACTGCGATATAAAACAAGTATTAGTAAGTTGAGGCAAGCAGGTTATACAATTTGGAAAAGGAGAAAAAACGAAACCCAACAGTAAAATGTATTCCCATGTTAATGTGAGTTTCTGGAACCGCCAAGGCTGGAATATTTACATTCGTTTATAAGCCCTGCTTTTTGGATTTAGATATTAAAAGATCCATCTCACGGATGTTTTACATTTGCGGGTATAGATCAGCCATTATTCAAAGAAATGGAACAAAACTTAAACAAGTCCATTCCGGGGTACCAAATAACTAGGACGTTGATGGGATAACTGACTCATAAACCGATACTGATATAAGAAGGGTTTTAGAGACAAAAACTGTCAAAAGAAGGAACAACATCAAAATATTCAGAACAATTATCAGTAGAAAGTTAGTGTGGGTTAAAATATGAAGTACTAACAGTATCTTTCTGTATCTGCCATGACCTTGAAAGTCCAACTTTCCTGGTCCTTCGGGATTCATTCAACTCATTTAGATTTGAAGATTGAATACTGCTTATGCCGTTGCTTGAAGACGATTGCAGTGTTGCATTTTCCATTACTCCTCATGAACAGACTCAGTAAAACCGAGTCTGCAATTTTCACTGTTTGTTTTGTTCTCGGTACTTCCCAGGGATCTACTTTACAGATTTTGTTTACTTCACAACAGCAGAGCTTAAATGTTGTGTGTCGGCCGTAAAAAAGTTGCCACGACTTTTTGAATACATCTGCGGATGTCTCTAAATTGCTTTTGTACTTTTAGCATGTGAAAATGTTGAGTTCTGCTCAACCCGGGGCTAGAGGGCGTGGACGGTAGCATGCATTTCCACTACAAACTTTCAATCAAACCGAGCCTGCAACATGTTCGTTTTTTTGTCGTGTTGAGCGACCTGTTAAGTTTCTACTTTTTCTATTTTATATCAGTGTCGTCATATGTCCTGGTCCTTTGGGATCATTGATCACAACTCATTTAGAATTGAAAAATGAATACTGCTTAAGCCGGTGCTAGGGGCCGTGGGCAGTGTTGCATTTTCCATTACCACTCATGAACAGACCCAATAAAACCGAGTCTGCAATTTTCACTGTTTGCTTTGTTCTCGGTGCTTTCTAGGGTTCTACTTCCCAGATTTTACTTTCTAATGCTTCAGTATATAAGGCCTTTTGATTCATAAGAAAAAAATGTGAAATTAGTTTGACTTAAACACAAGTAAAGCAGTTGTTAATCAAACAGAAAACATACATTGTGTATTTTAACGAAAGGGACAAACTTCAAGAGAAGAAAAAAATATTGCCCTTATTAAAACTCAGTGGGATATACATTTAGCAGGCATGTCTAGTCAGGCTTATGGCTATAAGTATTTTTTGTAAACTGTTGATTTACTTTTTAGTTATGCCTGGATAGTTCCTCTCAACCGCAAAACATCATAACAAATTATATAAAAACAAGAAACGCGGCAATGCCACGAAACCAGGTTTTCAACACTTTTCATAAGAATAAACAAGAGTGCCAGAACAATATACGCCCGTCACAGCAAATTTCTTTACTCTAGCACCTGTATTTGCAGATGTAATTTTAATTTTGTGGTTGTTTAGTAATCATTGTAATTCTTATGTTTTTCTAAGTCCACAAAAAAAATCCTTACCAGGTAGAGATACCTTAAAATACACCTAAAATTAGAAAGTAACAACTATGTTGTACCACAGAAAAGTGGTCTTGGTTTTTCCCTACGGTCAATTATAAAAAAGTTACAATATAAGTTATTTATAGTAACAACTAAGGGAAGTTAATCTTTAAAAAAAAAAAAAAAAAAAAAAATTAAGTCCACACAGAAATCCTTACCAGGTAGAGATTGGTCAAAATACACCTCAAAATTGGATGTAACATGCATGTTGTACTACAGAAAAGTGGTCTCGATTTTTCCCTACGTCTAGTAATGAAAAAGTTACAATATAAGCTATTTATAGTAACGACAAAGGGAAGTAATTCTAAAGAAGGGAACTGCGCAAGACACTTCGTCTCATGATGGTGTATAATTGTGCCAAGTTACATCAAAATCCCTCTATGCATGAAGAAGATATGCTCCGGACAAAGTTTTCATTCTTGTATCCTTTGACCTCTAAGTGTGACCTTGACCTTTGACCTAGGGACCTGGTTCTTGCGCATGACACTCCGTCTCATGATGGTGAACAATTGTGCCAAGTTTCATCAAAATCCCTCCATGCATGTAGAAGATATGCTAACCCTAACCCTAACTCTATTTTTAGTAACAATGACCTTAACCTTGATCCCAGAAATCCCAAAATCAATCCAAAGCTACAACTTTATATAAGTTTTCTATACACCAAGTTTCATCATGATAGCTCATTCCTAAGTTAAGTTATTGACCGGAAACCCTTTTTCTATTTTAAGTAACAGTGACCTTGACCTTGACCCCAGAAACCCCAAAATCAATCACAGCCTTTGTCTTGATATAAGCTACATACACACCAAGTTTTATTCAAATATCTTTACCGAAACAAAAGTTATTGACCGGAAACACCAGTTTGACGTTGCCCGCCCGACCGACCAACGACATACCCCAATCTAATAACTCAGGTTTTCGTTGAAAACCTGGTTAAAAACTGTAAGAAAGACATATTAACGGTAGAGGAATTCCACAATGTATTATGACTGAAAATGAAAATGACGAGACATCAGATCGTAAATGGATAAATGTCCAGTGTTATCCTCTATACGAAGATTGTCAGCCAATACCCACTACACCTTATCAAAATACATAACTACGAAGAAATTTAGTAAGTTATAACAATAATTATTATGATTAATCTATTTTAAAAAGGTGAAATATTAAAGTACGCAATATACATACACCGGTTGTTTGTATATAATATTCCCTTTAATAAACAGGGGGATTATACGTCAGAGGCCGTTTTCGTAACAAGGTGTATAATCCTTTAACACTAGTACTCGCAGGGATCGAAGCAAATACATCGGAAATGCTTCTTTACGTATAAAGAAGATGTAACATGTATATAGCAGTAAGTTTTCATTTCGAACTCACTTTATCGCGAAAAGCGCCTACAACTATATTTAAGGTCAAACTGAGACTACAAGTTTTCATTTTTTGTTACTTCTATGTTGTCGTCGTTTCTTTCTTTTTTTTTTAAATTTCTTCAAAGCCTGTCATTTCTCCATGAGTTTACTGTACACATTATTGATTTCATATCGTTCAGTAGTGGTACAATATTCCTGCTATCAGTGAATGACAAAGACCTGTCTAAGACAGAAGTTCGATAAACTAGTAGTATTTGAATTATACTTAAATACATTATATTATCATCACATTCGTCGCCGCCATTAACGCATCAGGTAAAATACAATATACTAAGATAACAAACATAGTATTACCTTGTTTGGATTTCTATGTTCTTCTGAATGTCGTTCTACTGGGTTGTTTTTGGTCTCCTTAAATACAAATAAATGTTTCGCAAATGTTAAAAGTTAATTCTGATACTTATGTATGCACATGCGCCGCACATCTGCGCTGCATAATATCTTGCGTAATGAAATGATCATAGATCTTGAATGAGAAGCTACTGCATAATTCATACTGTGAAATGACCACAGTAAAAAAGAAAGAAGAAAAAACACTTTAAAAGCATGGACTAACTACGGGACCGAAAATTATTTTTTTTATGCTGCACAATGCTTTATTTTTCTCTTTTTTGAGATCAGTCAGGATTTTGTTCTGTTGTGAGCGTCCTTGGAAACACATCTGTTACAACGTGTAAGGATCAGTTGTTTATCTGAATTGTTATGAAATTACAAGACTCATTGCAAAATGAAAAGTAAACACTGAAAAAGCGACCATACGCAGTCTGGTGACTGACAAGACAGTATGTTTTAATCGTAAATTTATTTTTCAAAAGGTATTCTGTGTTTGATAATATAATCCCAAAACGTGACAATGCGAAGGAATTATATCCCGAGTGATATGATAATACGCATCCATACGACAAGTAGTTAGCTGTATTCTAGAGGAAATCACTTGTTAAAATATATCATTTCTATATTAAACTTGCAACACGCATTACGATACCTACAAATAATTTCATTGCCTGTGTTGTGCGTCGATGTGATTTTTAATACTGTATCGTTTTAAGTAGGACATACAATCAATCAGTGTGTTGCACTATAACTTTAGCTTCAGAGTCTTTTTGTTAAAAAAGGATAAAACCCCGACAGTGATTTGTCCTGAATATAATCATCTTGAGTGATATTATAAAAGGCATCTGAACGACAAATAATATTTTTTGATGAGTCCGCTTGCTGAAGCGAAGACATGGTTGTCTAATGACTATTCGATGTTTATGCGTGCGTGCATCCGTCCTGATGTCTGTCCGAACCATAACTTTGACATGCATGGAGCAATCTTTTTTACATTTGGAATGTATGTTAACCCCAGTGAGACGGGGCGTCATCCGTAAACCTCAGATTCATATCTCAAATGTCAAGGTAACAGTTGTAGGTTGATGGTCATGCCAGATCTTGTCCGGTCCATAACTTTGTCATGCATTGAGTAATTTTGTTTGTATTTGGCATGAATGTTTAACTCAATGAGATAGACTCTATCTCAAAGGAAAAGGTCACACTAAGTGGTCAAAGGGAGGGCTAGACATGTTGCCCGATGGCATCTAGTTAACAAGGGCAATCACCGATTTTCAAAGATTAAAGATTAAGATTCTAATATGTCAAGTATTTTGTATTGTGTTCACTTTTGAAGGTATTCACCGCCTATTTCACTGTTCTGTGTGTGTGTGTGTGTGTGTGTGTGTGTGTGATGTTTTTCGCTCACCTGAGCAATGCTCATGTGAGCTTTTCTGATCGCTCTATGCCCGGCGTCTGTCGTCTGTCAACACTTAGCTTGTGTATGCGATAGAGGCTGTATTTTTCAATTGCTCTTCAAGGAATTTAATAAGAATGATCATCTTGATGAAATCTAGGCCGAGATCGATAATGGGTTATCTGGGATCAAAAACTAGGTCAAATCAAAGAAAAGCCTTGTGTATGCGATAGAAGCTGTATTTTCAAATTAAACTTCATAAATTTTCGTCAGAATGATGACCTTGATGAATTTTAAGCCGAATTCGAACATGGGTCATCTTGAGTAAAAAACTAGGTCACTAGTTAAAATCAAAGAAAAACATTTTGTAAGCGGTAGAGGCTGTATTTTTTAATTAAACTTCATCAATTTTGGTCAGAATGAATACTTGTTAAAGTCTAGGCCGAGTTTAAAATTTGTCATCTGGAGTCAAAAACTAGGTCACTAGGTCAAATTAAAGAAAACCTTGTGTATGCGATAGAGGTTTTATTTATCAAACAGTCTTCATGAATTTGGGTCAGAATGATAACATTGATGAAATCTAGGCTGAGTTTGACAGAAAAGTCATCTGGGGTCAAAAAATAGGACACAAGGTGGAATAAAAAAAAAACACTTGTGTTTGTGATAGAGGCTGTATTTATCAATTGATCGTCACGAAATTCTATCAGAATCATTGCATTGATGAAATCTAGACTGAGTCCGAATAAGCGTGATCTGAGTTTAAAAACTAGGTCACTAGACCAAATCAGAGAAAAATCTTGTGTATGCGATAGAGGCTCTACTTTTCAATTGACCTTCCTGAAATTAAGTCAGAATGATTGCCTTGATGAAATCTAGGTAGAGTTTGAATATGAGTAAAAATGAAGGTCACTAGGTCAAATCGAAAAAAAGCCTCTTGTTTGCGATAGAGGCTGTGTTTTTCAACTGATCATCATGAAATTGCGTCAGAATGATAGCCTTGATAATATCTATGTCGAGTTTGAAACAGGGTGATCTGGGGTCAAATACTTAGGTCACTTGGTCAAGTCAAGGAAAAGTCTTGTGTATCGGGCTGCAGTTTACATTAGATTTTCATAAAATTTGGTCAGAATGGTTGCCTAGATAAAGTCTAGGACAAGTTCGAATATTGGTAGTCTGGGGTAAAAAATTAGGTCTCTAGGTCAACTCAAAGTAAAACCTTGTGTATGCAATAGAGGCTTTATTTTTCAACTGATCTTCATGATATTTTGTCAGAATGATAGCCTTTATGAAATTTAGGTCAAATTTGAATACTGGTCATCCTGGGTCAAAAACTAGGTCATTAGGTCAAATCAAAGGAAATACTTGGGTATACTCAAGATTTTTGCTCCAGTTTTAATGAAAAATTGGTCAGAATATTTGTTTCCATGAACTCACTTGGTCAAACATGTTTACACTGTTATGGTGCGTATGGTGTGTTTCTCAGGTGAGCGGCCTAGGGCCATCTTAGCCCTCTTGTTTTGCCAGTGCGCCGCATTAACTTTTGATGATATGCATAATAAAACACAGTTTCAATATCCATTTTTTAACTGGAAACGATAATTATTTCGATACATCATTTAACTCATTTTTGCAAAGTAAATATTTGTCATATTACCCTTACAGGAATGGAATATTTATAAAATATACCCGGTATGACATGAAAAGATAAAAGGCAAAGATTCACTGCCTTCTGACTTTTAAAATCATAATTAACACTTAATTGAAATAATTTCTTGAAATATATGTAATATAAAAGACACACACCTGCTCATATTTCTGTGTGTATTCCTTGCATTTTTCAACGCTAACTTTCAAGAGTCCCTCTAACACGTAGTCATTTTTCAGTTGTCTGGTGATATGGATATCATATTTCAAAGCAGACTGTTGTTCGGCAAAAGCCTGTTTCACAATGTCTGCTTCTTCCGATGTTAACGTTGTTAAATATATCGACATTGATTTAAGCTGAAAAAAGAAGAGAGAGAGTGCGATAAAGTGTATTTATTACATGCTTTATAAAGCATCGTAAAATACATCTATTAAAACTGCACTGTGAAATAACCGTGAAACTCATTAATGTACCAAACCGTTGAGAAACACAATATAAAAATAAAACAAAACTTTGCTTGTTTTAAGCGTGATCACCAGATTTCACACTTTCACAAGAGGCTACAACACTCGTGAAAATATTGCCTCTTCAATACTCTCGCTGAAAGGTACCTTGATAGTACAGTGATAAAATATTCATTTATTATGTATAGAAGACTTCATGAATATCGGTGAGCCCCCACATGGTTTGTTCCTTGATCGTTCCTATAAATCCGCAAGGAATTGTGACAGATATATATCTCCTTAAATGTAATTTATAACGATGTAACTTTAACATTTATATAGTACTCGTATGTTTTCTCAAGAAAAGCCTGGATAACGCTTTACCGTTAATATTGTTCATCAAATATGAGACAATACTGCAAATATCAAAGGAAGTGTGGTTTTTTTTTTTTTTTTTTTTTTTTTTTTTTTTTTGTATTTTGCACTTTTTGTATTGCCATCAAACATTATGCATCATTTCTTCAAAGTCCCTTAAAATGACAGTTTTTGAAAAAATGAAAAATTTAACAAGTAAAGCAACATTCGAAAGAAAGGGGTAAGTAAAGTGGTTGTTTTATAAACTCATTGTCATTGTTGATTATATATATTCGTCGTATTCAGTTCTGTAGCAGTTAACTTATGGACAAAAGAAAAATATTTAAAAATGAGAATATTTAAAAATCATTCAAGATAATTGCTTTATGCCTCCGCACGTTTCCTATGTTTTTTCTTATTTCATTTCAAGTCTTCAGAACTGTAGCAGTTACCTCCAAGGGATATAATTTAAAGGTCCACTACTAAAACCCGAACGAGTATTATACGAAAAGCAGAGTTTGTAGATGAGACTTCATATTTACTGAAAATATGACCCACTGTATCGGATCGGATCCAATAGTCGTGAATATGTTCAAGAATAACCAACAAGTAGACAAAAACCTTTCGCTTACTTCAAACCGAATATGTTTTCCGACTGCTTACGAACCCGTCGCGCATCTTCGGATTTTTGCGGAAGAATGCTCCGAAACGACGCTATAATTTAGAAACAGATCCAACGATAACGTGATGTTTACAAACATAGCATAGGGAATTCAACATTTTTGTAACTAACAAAAACTTTATGAAAATCATTCTTGTATTAGGTAATATACAGATATACTGCAAGTTTTCGGGTGGACAATTTAGGCCCTTCTGATACATGTGTTTAATATAAGAATTTATTCCACAATGAGAATGTCAACCTCTTTGTTGATTTTATAGTTAATCAAAATGTACTATTTTTAATCTAAAAAGTAAATAAAATCGATCAATTGTCGCTCCACTTTTTTCAGTACTTTTTCTAAAATATCTAATCTAAGGTATTTGATATCAGTATCATATCAGTTGCAAGTCTGAAGAAAACTCACAGCGTTTTATTTTGCACTGAAATCACTTCAGTTTGAACAACTGTTCAAGAAAAAAAAATGGAAAAAAATAACCTAAATTATGCTATTTTGTAATTTCGTGGCACATGAATCATAAAAATAATTCGTTGACCCACATTATTTAACCGACTTCACTTAATGTAATCCGAGCTTTTACGTTTAAATAAGAAACGATATGTCCCAGGTATTAGTCGTTGGATAATAATCATTGTTGACGAGATCAGTTGCGAAGGAAAAATATCACCAGGGCCCAGCCCACATGATGGTATAATACACATCGGAAGGACAATGACTTTATTCAAAGAACGTCAATGTTTGATAATAGAAATATGCTGCGTTTTAAATCAGACAAAATGTCCATTCGCAGTTCTTTCAAATGAGGCCCATTTTTCTTTAATTTAAAATTTGCACATTGGAGCGACAACTGTAATGTGACAGTTCTACTAAACTTCGTTAAAACATACGTAAGTTCATAAATACGTAATAACTATATTTAACATATTGCATAGTGTATTATAAATGTAAATGGTTCAATATTCTAAAACTTATTTGCTGAATAATTGCTACATGCATTCTTTGTCAATTATACATAAAAAATGAAATATTCTAGCAAACCATTGACAACTCCGCAACTGCTTTTGTACTGAACGTGTCACTAAACTTTTCCGTCTCCAATACTGTTTTCATACGAGTGAAACATTCTTCCAAAGCTTCGTCAGACAAACGATTATCTGTGGTGTGCATCAGGAAGTTTCTTACTTCAAGTAACTGAAAATATTAAATCAAATGTTCACCAAAAGCGATATTTCACATTGTACTTGACTTTCTTCGAATTCTTTATTTAATGGTGAAGAAAATCCATCATTTTGGTACCAAGATAATATATATATTTTGTTATTTTCTTTTTCTTAGATATTTAATAAAGGTTTGACTTGTTCATGCAAACTGCAGAAAATATTGTTGCATTCATTGTTTACTACCTCTCTCCCCTTTATGGTTCTGACTGCACCCATTTATGCACAACATTGAACGCCGTATTTTTCTAATCATTTTATTATGCATATTTTCTATTTTGACAACTGCTTCATTTGTTTTCAGTCAGAACCATAAAGGGGAGAAGGTAATGAAAATTGATGTAATGATATATATATATTCAATTTCATAGGATACAACAATGTATGCTTGTTTATCAATCAACATATATTTGAGAACATACATCATCGTAAACTTCATCCTGTGCTTCGTCTCCATCCAGTGAGAACAGTTTGCAGTATTTCATCATCTTGAAAACTAGCGCAGTGTCTGTATCTTCAGGTCCGGTATTGGGAATTTCGTTTCTCTCCGTTCCTCTAAACATAAACATGTTTGCAATCTTCCAGTAATATTCGTCGACAATTCTCTCTCTTCTTTGGAAAATACTAGTACTTGTAAAAGGCAAGAAATGTGAATCGATACTATTCGATCGTGTATAGTCAAACAAAGGTACGCCGTTGCGATGCCGTTCAAATGGGCAATCAATACTTTTACATATACTGCAGACTCTACAGTATTCTGAGACAAACGGGTAAGCCGTAGGCAATGTAAGTTGCCAAAGTTGTTTCTTTTTGTCCGACGCCGTTTGGTCCGACTGTTCTTCTGGCATTGTTTTCCAAACGATTTTTCTTGACTCATGTCCGTGTAAATCACGCAACCGGTCAAGGATTTTTTGACACAATCCTGACTGACATTGGCACTTAATTATCCAACACCCTTTTTTATTTCCTGTCCCTTTTTGATAAATTATACTTCCTTCATCTACGTCTTCAAAGAACTCGGGAAGATGAGAAAGTTCTTTTTCTTTCCAAGTAAGCAAATGAGCTTTCCATGTATCAATTATGTATTTGGAGAGACCAATCTTTGTGACAGTCAGTCCTGTACATCCTTTAGTCCAGTTAACCGTTTCACTATTAGATGACATATCTAACAGAAGCTGTAAATAATCTGTTATAATGATAATACGCACTTCAAATATTTATTTACTCCTGTCTGCATTTTACTATTAATATTCTTTTGAAGGTCACGTTGTTATTAAACAGCCACTTTGGATTAATTGAAGAAAGGTACTGCAAAACCCGTAGAGTAAATTACACATATTAGATAAAAATGCTGTTTACAAGTATATATTTTTTGTGTTAAAATCAAACAATATAACGCTTTCTGTGCAATTTATATTTTACATGTGTCTAGCTGAATGCCTGGCTTTTTAATAGTAACATTAGAATAAAATGTGTCAGTGAGCTTTTACGTGGGTTCTTTATGTCCTATAACAAAGCGGGTACGTGTGCTTGAAGGGAAATTGTACATTACTATTTTTTATGTCTGACATTTTCTAGTTTTGAAATAATAACATTTAATTGTCATTTCTCAATTTTTGATTGTGTTGCAGGGTGATTTCTTAATATAATGAAGGCCTATGGAAAAAACCAATAGTGGTGCAAACCTGTAAAAATGTGTGTTCTTTTCACACATACGTAAGTAGATCAGTGTTCTATTTTATGTATTATATTTTACTGATCATTTAAACTACCTGCGATTGACTACATTTAAAATCTATTGATTGTGTTTGATAGATTTTGTTTGGCTCGGTCTTAGTTCAATGTTGACGTACGTACTAAGAACAGATTAATGGAACTTCCTTCTATCTTATAATTCGGAACCCGATAATAACTTGTTAACGGCTTGAAACACAACGTTATGTATAAATATATGGCGATAGTGTTATGGGAAAGGATAGTGAAAAAACTAAAATATTTATCTTTTTTTTTCAACATTTTTGAATTGTAAATAACTATAGAACGATGTACTTAGACTTATTAAGGAGTAGCTTAGATTAATTGTATTTGAATCATACGCGAACAGTAAATATACAATATAATCAGATTATATTATTCCATAGTATTTGAAAGCTGATATCGTTTTTGTAAGAAGTAGAGTGATATGCTTTTGATGAACATTCAATTTGGGCTTGTCGTATTATTTGGCTTGTCGTCCTTTTTCGAACTTAGGTCTCTAACAGAATATCAAATAAGTCCATGTGAATCGATAAGACACAGACCACCCTTAGTGTCCACAGTTAATCGTTTCTCTGTCGAAACGGACACTTGCTTGCTGTCTTAACACAAAAAAACAGTTTTGTATAGTAAAGTAAGAACAAAATGGCTTGTAGTATTATTTGGCTTGTCGTTCTTTTTCTAACTTAAGCCGCTAACAGGACATCAGATAAGTCCATGTAAGTCGATAAGACACAGTCCAACTTTAGTGTCCACTGTCCACTGTCAAAAGGAACACTTGCTTAATGTCTTAACACAAGAAAACAGTTTTCCCGTTTTCAGGCTAAAACTACTCGTCTATTCATATAACCATTAATTACGTTTGCAGTATTTACTTTTTGCCTTAGCCTGTGTTATATTTGACCAAACTTGATTATGACAAAAATTACATTGCTTCCAAGTTTCGACGACGACTTTGTTGTTAATAAAGCCTGACGCCTTTTTACGAAAAGAAAAAATGACGCCCAGGTCACGTGATACAAACACTGTGACCTCACAAGCTTCAAAACGTCATCAAGTAGGTCAAGTGAAGATTCACAGTCAGCACACCTGCTAAATAGGTTGTCCTGTTACATAAATTTTGCCCTGTATAGACATATGCTACATTGTCTTTGTTATTATGGAAAACGTTTAACATGTTTGATAACATTATTTATATGATGTAAATGTAACCCACACCTCTGCATTCAGGAATTGCACAAGAAACAGAAATTATTTGCTCTCTGTAAACAAAAGTTCTACTGTTCTTGACCTTTGACGTAATACTTCAAAATCAACCGGGATCATTTGCTGGTCATGATAAGCGTCCTTATTACGTTTTGTGATCCTATGCTCAAGCTTTCTTAAGTTATCGTCCGGAAAGGGTTTAACTGTTCTGGGTCAATGTGACCTTGACTTTAGGCCTACTAACCTCAAAATCTATAGGGGTCATGACCAATCTCTCTATCAAGTCCGTGATCTAAGGCCCAAGCGTTCTTAAGTAATCTGGAAACGGTTAAACTGTTCTGGGTCACTGTAACCTTGACCATTGACCTACTAACCTAAAAATCAACAGCGGTCATCTGCTGGTCATTATCAACCTCTCTTTAACCTTGAATGGTACTTGGCCTAAGCGTTCATGAGTTATCGTCCAGAAACCGTTTAACTGTTCCTTGCTAATGTAACCTTGAACTTTGACCTACTGACTTCAAAGTCAATAGGGGTCATATTCCGGTGATGACCAACCTCCCTATCAATTTCCCTGATCCTGGACACAAACGTTCTTGAGTAATTGTTCGGAAACCGTTTTACTGTTCCTAGTCACTGTGACCTTGACCTTTGACCTACTGATCTCAAAATCAAAAGGGGTCATCTGCTGGTAATGAAAAACCTCCCTATCTACTTTCTTGATCATAGGCTTAAGCGTTCTTGAGTTATCATCCGAAAACCGTTAACTGTTCTAGATCACTGGTACCTTTACCTTTGACATACTGATCTCTCAATCAATAGGGGTTATCTGCTGGTAATGACCAATCTCCCTATCAACTTTCATGATCCTAGGGATGAAAGCCGAAGTTTCAAGACATTTCTGAAAATGTGAAATCTGATGATTTTTGAAAGGAAGGACTTGTGTTTTTGATCTAAACCAGTTCGTAACCTGTATCATATAACAAAGCTTTTGTGTTTAATATCTTCTATCAAATCGTCACGAAGAACATACGACCCGTCCGGGGATCTAATCCCGACCCTGAGATTCGTAGATATTCGCCCTGCCTATAGGAGAGATTGCCGTGACGTTTAATAGCTTTTTCGCTCATCTATGGATTTTAAAAATTTAAATTCAAACAGTTTTGAAATGCTTTCGATTTTCGTATATTCTCATTTAAATAGATTTAAAAATGAAAAACCATTTTAAATCACATATGATTCTAATAGCGGCGTAGCGAGACTCCACACGTTTAGGAAAATCACTGTAAGTTAAGCGTTTTTAATCAATCTATTTTATTTCGAAATAATAGTCAAAAGTAATCAATAAATGCTTGTTTATATCATTTCCATTGATAAAAAAATATTGATATAATTTGTGTTTTAAGAAAGTTTAACCCGTCAGAAAAACATCACTGTTTAAAAAAAAAACATAGACGCTCGGCTTCTGCCCATCCGATCTTTGTCTTATCTGTTCCAAAAATAGGAAACACAACGGATTTGTATGCAAACACAATCTCTCCTATTGAGCTTAGCGGGCGGGTCTGTGGAACATGAGTTTCTAAATGTAAGATATAATCTATAGTTTATGGAAATTGTTGTGTTTTTTGTAAGAAGTAGAGTGATCTGCTTTTGGTCAACATTGGATGACTGTTTGCTGAAATGTGCGACAATGAAACCCTTGATAACTGCGTGGAAAAAACTGTTGGCAGAATGTTATGGTTTTCCGTGTCAAACTAAGGCGAGCATCTGATACTGTTGAGAAGAATCATCTTAATATTAACTTGACAAATGAAGTGTTACGATATTACAAACTATAGATGGTAAATAATACATAGTGTTTGCTTCACTGGAAATAACACAGTTGTAAGATACACAGAACGTAGTTCTCACTTCATAATCTGACAAAAAATAGACTAAGCAAAATATACGAAAGGCAAAATGAACGACAAAAGGAATATAATTAGATTCCGACTTGTAACCGTCTGTAGCAAATATATCATTGGTAAATTCAAACCTTTTATGCTGAGTTTGTATCCTTATGCTTGGCCCTCACTATGGTTCCAAAGTTAACTCTTAAAACCTAGTTAAAGTCTCAGTCACACTACACCGTATAGCGTTAATGGACGTCTAACGTATAACAAAATTTTCAATCCGTTCTTGTCCGTTCGCATGCGTTTCTTTTCCGTTTCTCATGCGGCACCTGCGCTCCTTGTCCGGCGATGTTCATTCCATCCGATCGAAGGTTTTGAGCATGTTCAAAATTTAGAATGTACACCACCGGACAAAGTTGTCAGTTAGATTTACGGTAACAATGCGCAGATATACGTTTTGATTCTTACTCGTGCGTTCCCTATTCTAAAATTGACCGGTTCGCATTCGTTCTTGTCCGGTGGACCTGATTCTCGGCCGGACTACAAGAACGTTTTGACAGTTTCTCATGCGTTGCGCTTTGGTTTTACGCGGTATAAGTCCGTTACTAGTACGGAGTTATCCGTTAATTGAACGTTGTTCGTCCTGTATATATGCGTTAATCCTGCGGTCATTGTGCGTTTTATGCACCCCATACACCTATCGCGAGAGCATCGAGCAGCAGCAGGGGATGCCTTTCGTCACCGGATAACTTTCTGTCGCAGTTTTTCTATACGTTTGGCGTCCGTTAACGCTATACAGTGTAGTGTGACTGACACATTAGTCATTAACTTCAATAATACAAAACTTCCTACTGGCTCTGAACACTGCAAACAAATATGTAGCGTTATGAGGAACAATAACTAGATACAGAGGAATTTAAAAGGAAAAGGTACAGAATGTGATTAAAATTAACCTACGTTGCCAATTAAGCCTCCGTTTATGTATAAACTCTCGAATTTTCCTCTTGAATTTTGATAACGATATTGCAAATTTGACATTAATTTGCTAAATAAAGTCAATGTTATTAGATGTATGAAAGCAGCTTGCTGCTTTTACTGGCGTTTTTTAAAATGATATTTTACTAAAAGTAGAGCCATTTATAATATATCAAAGAATATATATATATATATATATATATATATATCACAACATCTATAATTAGAAATGTCATCCCCAAAATATGTAAAAAAGACATTATTCTGGTTGAAAAGACTGGCATTTTAGCTCACCTGAGCCAAAGGCTCGTGGTGAGCTTTTATGATCGCTCAATGTCCGTAGTCCGTAGTCCGTCGTGCGTCGTGCGTCGTGTGTCCATCGACAATTTCTTAAAAAATCTTCTTCTTGAAAACCACTGGGCATAATTACACCAAACTTCACAGGAATGATCTTTGGGTGGTCCCCTTTCAAAATTATTCAAATAATTGAATTCCAAGCAGAACTCTTGTTGCCATGGCAACCAAAAGGAAAAACTTAAAAAATCTTCATGTCCAAAACCACAGGACATAGGGCTATGATATATGTAGCATCATATAGTAGTTCTCTACCAAGATTGTTCAAATTATTCCCCTAGGGTCAAATATGGCCTCGCCCCGGTGGTCACATAGTTTATATAGACTTATATAGGAAGAAACTTTTAAAGTCTTCTTGTCTCAAACCACAAGGCCTAGGCCTTTGATATTTGGTATGTAGCATTGCCTTATGGTCCTCTACTAAGATTGTTCAAATTATGCCCCTAGGGTGAAAAGAGGCCCTGCCCGGGGGTACCAAGCTTTACACAGACTAACGTTTAAAAAATCTTCTTGTCTGATTGTCACTTGTATTTGAGTTATATAGAAAAATATACTTCAAAGATTATCTGATCATATTTTCTAGACTGTTTAATTAGAATTACCTGATGACCCCAAGTAAATCGGGTCACTTGACCGTAATCTTGACCTAATGACCTACGTTTTTGTTTTTTAACATACATACTTGAAATTTTGATATCTTATGCAGTTTTGCACACTGATCTTAACAGCATAGAAATTAGGACCACATAGGTAATTTTCGATAAAGATTTCAATACTCATTTTTAATGTTCTTATCGTGACCTGCTAACCAACTTTCTTGTTTTTGAAGCTACAGCAAAATGATTTGGACCACATTTATAATGTTTGATACAGATTTCAATACTCATCTTGAATGTTCTTTATCATGACCTACTTTCTTGTTTTTGAAGATACAGCGTATAGATTTGGACCACATGTAGAACTTTTGATATACATTTCAATACTCATCTTAAATATTATCTACCCTGACTTACTGACCTACTTTCTTTTTTTGAAGCTACAGGAAAGAGATTTTGACCACCTGTTAAATTTGTTAACAGATTTCAGTACTTATCTTGAAGAATCTTTACCATGACCTTCTCTCCTAGTTTTTGTTTTTGTTTTTTAAGCTTTAGCAAATAAATTGTTCAAGCAAGCAGTTAAACTCAGGTGAGCGATATAGGGCTAACATGGCCCTCTTGTTAATCAAATTCTAGTAAATTATGGTGAATTGAATTCAAATGTAATACATTCCTATTAACACACATAATATACTTAGTACAGCAAGGTAGAAGAACATACGTGCGGTACAGTTTTAACATGAGTCGTGTATAGCCTAAAATAGAACGCAAAAAAATCTAAGGAAATCTAATAACAGATTACGCCTGTGGAAAACTTTTTATCTTCACTATTTATTTCGATGTTTCTAATACCATGAAATATGTAATATATTTTAGATTTGTTAATAGATATAAGACATAAAGCAGAACTTAATTAGTGCAAGGGGCCTCCGTGGCCGAGTGGTTAAGGTCGCTGACTTAAAATCACTTGCCCCTCATCGATGTGGGTTCGAGCCTCACTCGGGGCGTTGAATTCTTCATGTGAGGAAGCCATCCAGCTGGCTTACGGAAAGTCGGTGGTTCTACCCGGGTGCCCGCTCGTGATGAAATAATGCACGGAGGTGCACCTGGGGTCTTCCTCCACCATTAAAGCAGGAAAGTCGCCATATGACCTATTATGTGTCGGTGCGACGTTAAATCCAACCACAAAAAAATAATTTGTGCAAGATTGCGTTAGTTTGTGTAAGAGTAAGAACCAATCTGATTTAAGTACATCTCCTATTACACTATGCTTAGGATCTGACGAGCTATTGATAGCCTCGTTCTGACGACCCTTCCGCTAGCCTATCAAAAGGCTTACTTACAGTATTTTGCAAGCTTAAAAGAATCTATGTGTAGCCTTGGGTCTTGATATTTACAATTCCTATGTCGTAAAGTGTCAGACAGCCGGTTAGCTCAGTCGGTAGGGCACTTGCTCTGTAAGCGAGGGGTCTCTGGTTCGAGCCTTGGATCGACAGCACCTTTTTCTTACTCTTTGTCATTCGAACAAGCCGTTTGATTGATTAAACAAGAGGGCCATGAAGGCCTTGTATCGCTCACCTGACCTATTGACCTAAAGATCATCAAGATTAACATTCTGACCAAGTTTCATAAAGATATGGTCATAAATGTGGCCTCTAAAGTGTTAACTAGCTATTCCTTTGATTTGACCTCGTGACCTAGTTTTTGAACCGACATGACCCAGATTCGAACTTGACCTAAAGATCATCAAGTTTAACATTCTGACTAAGTTTCATGAAGATACAGTCATAAATATGGCTTCTAGAGTGTTAACAAGCTTTTCCTTTGATATGACCTAGTGACCTAGTTTTGACCCCACCTGACCCAGATTTAACTTTAACCTAAAGATCATCAAGATTAACATTCTGTCCAAGTTTCATTAAGATATGGTCATAAAGTGTTAACTAACTTTTCCTTTGATTTGACCTCGTGACCTAGTTTTTGATCCGACATGACCCAGATTCAAATTTGTCTTAAAGATCATCAAGTTTAACATTCTGACTAAGTTTCATGAAGATACAGTCATAAATATGGTCTCTATAGTGTTAACAAGCTTTTCCTTTGATTTGACATGGTGACCTAGTTTTTGATTCCACCTAACCCAGATTTAAGCTTGAGCTATAGATCATGAAGATTAACATTTTGACCAAGTTTCATTAAGATATAGTCATAAATGTGGCCTCTACAGTGTAAACTAGCTTTTCCTTTGATTTGACCGGGTGACATAGTTTTTGATCATACATGACCCAGATTCAAAATAGACCTTAAGATCATCAATATTAACATTCTGACTAGGTTTCATGAAGATACATCATAAATGCGGCCTCTACAGTGTTAACAAGCTTTTCCTTTGATTTGACCTGGTGACCTAGTTTTTGACCCTATATAACCCGATATCGAACTTTTTCAAGACTTTGTTGAGGATAACACTGTGATCAAGTTTCATTAAGATTGGGCCAAAATTGTGACCTCTAGAGTGTTAACAAGCTTTTCCTTTCATTTGACCTGGTAACCTAGTTTTTGACTCCGGATAACCCAATAAAGAACTCGTCCAAGATTTTATTAAGGGTAACTTTCTGACTAAGTGTCATTAACATTGGGCCAAAAATGTGACCTCTAGAATATTAACAAGCTTTTCCTTTGATTTGACCTGGTGACCTAGTTTTTGACCTCAGATGATCCAATATCAAACGCGTCCAAGAATTTTTTAAGGGTAACATTCTGACCAAGTTTCATTAAGGTTGGGCCAAAAATGTGACCTCTAGAGTGTTAATAAGCTTTTCCTTTGATTTGACCTGGTGACCTAGTTTTTGATCCCGGATGACTCAATATCAAACTCGTCCAAGATGTTATTGAGGGTAATATTCTGACCAAGTTTCATTAAGATTGTGCCAAAATTGTGACCTCTAGAGTGTTAACAAGCTTTTTCTTTGATCTGACCTGGTGACCTAGTTTTTGACCCCAGATGACCCAACATCAAACTCGTCCAAGATTTTATTGCAGGTAACATTCTGACCAAATTTCATTAAGACTGGGCCAAAAATGTGACCTCTAGAGTGTTAACAGTCAAATTGTTGACGACGGACGGACGGACGACGGACAGAGGGCGATCACTAAAGCTCACCTTTGAGCACTTCGTGCACAGGTGAGCTAAAATAGTTTGCAAAAATTGAAATAGCAATATTGGAAATCCAAAAGATACAGAGGACGAATGTGAATGGGTCATTCTCAGATATTTAGATGATCAAGTACTTTAGTCAGATTGGAGTAAGATCTTAACGCACTATTTCTGCTTAATACCACAGTCACACATACGGCGCGGATAGCTACGTTTAGCTACGGATAGAAGCGTAGTAATCCGTATCGATCCGTACTTGAGCCGTACGGACTTGTACGGACTGATACGGGTTACTACTTTAAGGTACGGCTCAAGTACGGATCGATACGGATTACTACGTTTCTATCCGTGGCTAGACGTAGCTATCCGCGCCGTATGTTTGAGTATAAAATACACTATCCCAAAGACTAACAAGAGGACCATGATGGTCCTGAATCGCTCTCCTGTCCCAACATGACCCAATTTTCATGAAGATCCATTGAAAAATATGACCTCTAGAGAGGTCACAAGGTTTTCCTATTATTTGACCTAATGACCTAGATTTTGATGGCACATGACCCAGTTTTGAACTTGACCTAGATATCATCAAGGTGAACATTCTCACCAATTTTCATGAAGATCTCATGAAGAGTATGGTTTCTAGAGAGGTCACAAGGTTTTTCTATTTTTATACCTACTGACCTAGTTTTGACCACACGTGACCCAGTTTCAAACTTTATCTAGATATCATCAAGGTGAACAATCAGACCAATTCTCATGAAGATCCATTGAAAAATATGGCCTCTAGAGTGGTCAAAATGTTCTTCTATTTTTAGAACTACTGACCTAGTTTTTGACCGCAGTTAACCCAGTTTCGAACTTGACCTAGATATCATCAAGATGAACATTCAGACCAACTTTCATACAGATCCCATGAAAAATATGGCCTCTAGAGAGGTCACAAGGTTTTTTATTATTTGACCTACTGACCTAGTTTTTAACGGCACGTGACCCAGTTTCAAATCTGACCTAGATATCATCAAGTTGAACATTCTGACCAATTTTCATGAAGATCCATTGAAAAGTATGGCCTCTAGAGAGGTCACAAGGTTTTTCTATTTTTAGACCTACTGACCTAGTTTTTGACCGGAGTTGACCTAGTTTCGAACTTGACGTTTGTTTGTTTGTTTGTTTTGGGTTTAACGCCGTTTTTCAACAGTATTTCAGTTATGTAACGGCGGGCAGTTAACCTAACCAGTGTTCCTGGATTCTGTACCAGTACAAACCTGTTCTCCGCATGTAACTGCCAACTTCCCCACATGAATCAGAGGTGGAGGACTAATGATTTCAGACACAATGTCGTTTATCAAATAGTTACGGAGAACACACGCCCCGCCCGAGGATAGATATCATCAAGATGAACATTCAGACCAACTTTCATACATATCCCATGAAAAATATGGCCTCTAGAGAGGTCACAAGGTTTTTCTTTTTGTAGACCTATGACCTAGTTTTTGACCTCAGTTGACCCAGTTTCAGACTTGACCTAGAAATCATTAAGATGAACATTCAAACCAACTTTCATACAGATCCCATGAAAATATGGCCTCTAGAGAGGTCACAAGGTTTTTCTATTATTTGACCTTCTGACCTAGTTTTTGATGGCACGTGATCCAGTTTCGAACTTGACCTAGATAATATCAAGGTGAACATTCTGATTAATTTTCATGAAGATCCATTGAAAAGTATGGCCTCTAGAGAGGTCACAAGGTTTTTCTATTTTTAGACCTACTGACCTAGTTTTGGATCGCACGTGACCCAGTTTCGAACTTGCCCTGGATATTATCAAGATGAACATTCTGACCAACTTTCATAAAGATGCCATGAAAAATGTGACCTCTAGAGTGGTCACAAGCAAACGTTTACGGACGAACGAACGGACGGACGACGGACGCCACGCGATCACAAAAGCTCACCTTGTCACTTTGTGACAGGTGAGCTAAAAATAAAATTACGTGCATGCATACTGTAATAATCTGTACAAAAGTGCATGTACAAACAGAATGTCGTTACGCCAAACGCTTAGTAAGTTTGAATATGTAATTAGCAACGCGTTTATAAAAATCTGTTTCACTTTCAAATTTATGTCCATTAAAAGAAAACATGATTATAAAATGGTTGAAAAATGGATTGACTGAAACAGGTAAGTTCATCAATCTTGAAACAAATTATGGTAAAATTGATATATACCAATGCTCATGAAACTTTTACCGTTTTCAGGCTCGTTTATTAATACAACCATTTACTTGCGAGTGTTTTTTTCATTTTCTGCCTTATTATTACATTTTCTTCAAAGTTTGATGTCGGACAACAAAGAAAGGTGCTGAAAATCCACTGCTACAGAACAGGGCAAACAACAATTAAGATGGCCGCAATTTTCCAAATTTCCAAATAATTGCCTTAAATTCGATCAAACACGTACATATGGAAGAGGTATAACTCTGCAAAGGTCAAAGCTATATATAACGACAATCACCTAATATTGATTGAGGAATTTACCGCTCTGAAATGTTACACATACAAATCGCGGGCTTAGCGCAAAACGGTTGTAACTGAAATTTTTTTACAAAAATCACTTTTTTTTTACACTTTTCAACCTATTTTACATGTCTACATAATCCTGTAAAATACTTGGTTTGAACTCTGAAGATTTATGTGTTATTTTATATTTTTGCCAAAAGGTTGTATCTGCAAGAGCTGTTTTGTTTTTGCGCAAAACGGTTGTAACTGCCAGTTACAACCGTTTTGCACAATAATGTATTCATTAACGAACAAGTACAAAGGAAACTAAATTAAGTTGATGACATCATCAGTGACATCAACATTTTTGTTTGTGTGGTGGTGTTGGAGGGGGTCCAATTAATGCGATATGTAATATTTGATATTGGAAAAATTACAATGAATTCTAGCTAGGTTCATTGCACCTTGTTAGTTATGTTCCTATTTAGTTGTTAACATTTTAGCGAAATACTTATGCAGAACGAAAGTAATTATAATATGACATTGGAGACACAATTGCACATAGCTTTCTACTGTAAAGATATTTCCTACTCTATAGTTTATATTCAAGATGTGCTAGCATCACAGTTAATACAAAAGGGGGAGGGGGAGAGGTGTTGCGATCACAACACCCTTTATCAGCAAAGTTTGCATTATTCTTCTTTGTTTTCTTTTTTTTCGGCATGCCACGCTCGCCAACTTGCATTTATTTACAATATACAAATACAGAGGTACAAGAGGGGGTACACATACAGTTAAGTCAGTATGGGATGTCAATGAAGGAATCCATTTGGATTAATTACAACTAATTAAAACTACTGTCTGAAGAAATCACAATTAAAGTTCAACCACAAAATGAAATTTTAGAAACATTTCAAACTGCATCCAGATGATTATTCGATGAAAAATGTTGTGGAGCATTGGAGGAGCTGTGGCTCTCATACATAAAACTGCATAAAACTTATCCCATTATTGCATCTAGAAAGCCAAAGATTTTAAGCAATTTGAATACATGAATTGTAATTTGAGTATCAATGGATTTTCCGCACGTGTGACAGTGATATATAGACAACCAACAACAAAAAAAGGTCCTAGGCAGATATGCGCAGTTGATAAGGCTGTTATCATTGTGGAACACACAAATTTCTATTTTGATATTCTACCCATGCACGTGGCCATACATTTGATGTTGTTATAACCAGGGACAGCAGCAGAATAATATCAGGTGCCGAGGTCATCGATCCAGGTGTTAGTAACAATACTGGTGATATGTCACAAGACCATTATGCAATTCATTTCAATGCCTGTGCCACAAAACAGGCACCGGTCAGAGGACGTTTTCTTTTTATGAAATTATGCTCTATTGAAGTATATTCTTTCAGATAAGGCCTCGCAGCGTTCCTTCTACTAAATACATTTCCAGAAGGCACAGACCTAGCTGTCTTTGGTTTACAGACAAACTTTATAGGGCTAACCACTTAAAGCGCAAGCTTGAGCAGAAATGGAATTAATGTAACATTAACAATCGACCACCAACTTTATAGGGACCCATGTGTTACATGTACCATAAATACATTCCTAATTTAGGTACAAACTTCTCTAATATGGTAAAGTCATGTGACACTGACTACAAAGGTTTGGCCAAGATAACCAAAAGCCGGGAGACAGTCAAGATGCTGCCCGTGCCTCCAACGCATCCTCAATTGAACTTGCACAGAAGTTTAGGACTTTCTCATCAATAAATTGAAAACATTAGGAATGACATTATTTCACATAGCCAGTCTGATTGTGATATAGCAGACTTTTACTTGTTCAGAGCATCAGGAAGAAGAAAAATGTCTTGGTGATTTGGCTCCTGCAACAACAGAAGAGGTAAAACAAATCGTACAAAAATCCCCAAACTAATCCTGTGTACTCGACCCTTTACTATCATGGCTTTTGAAAAAAATGTCTTGATGAGCTAACAAACATCATAAATACATCAATGGAATTAGGTTAATATTATACCAAAATAATTTAAAACAGTGCGAAGATAAGACCTCAGCTTAAGAAACCAGGTCTTGAACCAAATATTCTCAAAAACGAAAGCTTGTATCTAAGCTCCCTTTCATTTAAAAAGTCATAGAAAATGTGGTAGATGCGCATCTTCAGCAGCATTCGAGTGAAATTAAGCTACATGAGGGACTGCAGTCTTTATTAAACTGAGTCGGCTGATAAAAGTACAGAATGGTATCTTCTCATCTCTTGACCAAAAATCTAAAAAGTGTTTGTGCTACTTGATCTTTCTACAGCTTTCTACACGATTGACCACCACACAGTGTTACACAAACTCAAACATCAATTTGGAGTCACAGACAAAGCACATGCATGGATGTCATCATATTTAAGTGACCGCTAACAAATGGTGTATTGATTGTGAGTTGTTGACGCCTTTGATGATTATTATGTTAATATAACTTATTATATATAATAAATAAATTATAATTGTAAATGTTTATTTCTGTCGCGAAGGTTGCTTTACAGCATTAAAATGCTAAAGTTATAATATATTGTGTTTCATATTCATATTATTTAGTCAACAAAAGCAGCACTAATTGGTAGTTAGGTAAGTTAACTTGAAATGAAAACACACACACACACACACACACACACACACACACACACACATTAAGTCAGAATTAAATATTCACATAAATTATTGGAAAAAAATCATTTTCATTTTGGATACAATCATTTAAATATTTTCCCAAAATCTCTTTATTTTAAGTACAAAACAGTTGTTACTGACAGATACAACCCTTTTGCTCTTAAACATTTTCCCCAAATCTCTACATTTTAAGTGCAAACAGTTGTAACTGACATTTTTACAAATTACTCTTTTTAATGCAAGAACAGAGCTAGTGCTGATAATATGTTAAATGAAATGCAAAAATAGGTTTCAATGCAATAAACTTGGTTTGAAGGATGAAAGCTTCAAAAATTATTAAGTTTTATTGTCTTTCTGTAAAATTTTCAAAATTGAAGTTACAACCGTTTAGCGTTAAGCCCACGAAATATTGATGAGCTATTACTGTTTGCATTTTCAGTGGTATAAATCAAACATTGTATCAAGGATTGAAGTTTGGTTATTTAGATAAATCAAATAAAGGGAAACATAATCGTGGATAAGATCTGAGTAATCAGTGCTGTAATAGATGTCAACTGATTTTGATAAAACAATTTCAATTGAAAACTACGTTACTTCACTTGTTTTAATCACGACGGTGGCATTTTCAAAATGTAAAAGATGTTACTATATAATTTAATTTAAATGCTGCTTTTATTTCTTTAAAAACTAAACATGTTACTTTTAATTTTCATTTAAACTATTTTGAATGTAGCTTTGGTGTATTTATTGGTTTATAATAGAATGGCTGCCTGACATATTATGTATATCCTAGTAAATTAACGAGAATGTAGAATCGAACATATAATGAAATTGATTTTCTTTTAAAATTCAAGTGAATTAGATCATTCTACTAACGGTTATGTTTGGTTCTTTTAAATATTTGAAAGGATTTATAAAGTTAATGTTTGAAATGTCTAAATACAAACTGCATTTTCCTATCATAATTCAGCTAAGTATTTACGACCTCATTTTAAAGTATCTGATCACACAAACGGAAATTAGCATATAAAGTTCTAAACCTATCAAAGCAGTTTATGATACGAATGTATTAATGTACCTTTTGGTGGTGCCTGAAAGTTTAACCTATTTTGTTCGAAATAGAAATTTTCAGATATAACATAATGCCTTCAATCCCTTCAAAACCCTTCAACAAAAATCTTTCCATGCGAATTCCAAACTTTTACTAATACTTATAGTTACTTATCCCTGTATTTCCCATCCTTAGTTACATTTCATCTTTAAGTTAATGCCCTATTGCATGCTTCCTATTTGCTTGATTTTTTAGTTCTCTTGTTGCTATTTATTTTATATCTCTCAGTCTTCAGTTCCAGTTTTGGTTAGCTAGTCAGCATGCCAATAGACTATGTATTTTAAACCTTGTTTTTATAACGACTCAGTCTATAGCTCCAAAGCTTTTGTCAGCTAGTTAGCATGCCGCTAGACTATACTGTTTTTGACTCACTGTGAGATAATTGCTGATCAGTTCTTCACAAATCTAATTTGAGGGGATATTTGATTTCTTAAGACTAATTTTCTTTCCTGTCGCACTTTTGGGCTGGTTTTGCAATTCAGTCTCTTATTTACATGTAGTTTTATAGAAGTTTTTAGGCCATTGGTCAGAATCAGCAGCTTTCCTACAGATTTTAAATTTTAAATGTGCTTAAATGTGATACATTTCATGTGCTTTTAGATTATATGTGTATGTATATTATATGTGTGGGTAAGTGCTTACATGTATGTATGCATGTAAATATGTATATGTATGTTATGTAATGTATATGTGTGTATGTGTATGTATGTGTATGGGTGTACGTGTAGATATGTATATAAAAATAGTGTCTTACATTATTAATTTTAATAATTTTTATCTTACTTATGGACCCTTACTTTGCTTGTTATGTTTCTTTAAACCATATGCAATGTTTTAAATGTATATGTATTTTATAATCATAACTAAATATTTTAGTTACAGGCTGTTTGTTATTTCAAATGCTTCTTATGTCTTTGTTTAATAGTCGGCAAATAGCTAATTACTAATGCTAATGTTATATTGTTAAAACATCCGTACCGAAGAGAAATACGAAAACATCTTAATATCGAACGTGGCAAACAAGGTGATAATTAATGATCTCATGTTTGCATTTTGACAATAAAGTTGGTCTACTCCTTTGTTTAAATCATAAAATTCTATTATTTTATATTTGCATTGTTTTTATTACTTCAATCATGCTTTGTGTTGACCTTATTGTTTTATGTGTTAATTATTAAAATGAATTCATAAAAATTGAATGCAAGCACGCAAACAATTAAGTGATCGTATTAAAACTACTACTGATCAATGCCTTGATTGTTTGAATTAAGGTTTGTATTTTTTCTTTAAGTTATACATTTCTATTAAGATGTGTGCAAACTAGTTAAAGCTAGCTAAAGTTATACTGTTTGAGAAAGTGGTTCTTAACAAAGAACAATAATAGATGACGATAATGTGGCAAAAATCAGATGTCCTAAAATCTTTTAAAAGAAAAATGGGCAGATTTGAACGTTTGAAATGTAGGGGGAAAGGAATAGATAGTTTATTTACAAAAAAAAAAAAAAGAAAAAAAAGAATTGCCATTATGGTAAAAAAGTCTATAAAGTATGGTGTTCTTGAAACATGTCATTGTCACAACATGGTTCCAGTTCATGTAATGTAGTCAGTTAGATTTCAAGGGCGCATGTATACTTCCATGAAATAGTGATATGTTAGAGCCTTATTTTTGACGAGAGGTCCCAGGTTCGAGTCCCGGTCAGGACGAGCAAGGTATCGGACAATGAATTTTCACTACATTGAATATGTCTAATAAAAAGAATGTTGCATTAAAACGTAACATTAGCCTAATGTTAAGATAGGGCAACTCCGACTTAAAAATGTTATTGTTCAACTCAATATAACATTACTAATGTTTCAGAGAATAACGCGTAATTAGATAACAGCTGCTTTAAGTTTTAAAAAGATCTAATCTTGTAAATAATAACATCAAGTAAAAATAAAATAAAACTTACTTTTTATTTGCTTATGAAGTACTTTCCTGTCGTGCGAATGTCTCAATTATAGCAATGCGTCGCAAGTTTGTTTACCTGTATCCATGGATCATTTACAAGATTTGATAAGTTACTGGTATAAGATTACTAATTAGATTTGTTAAAACATTGGTACAGTGATAAATTACTACCAACGTCGGATTTTGTTTCTCTATCTAGTATCTCTACCTATTCAACGTAATATAAAAAAGCATTGAACATGATTATTTCATTTAAGTTAATAACCATGAATAAAACAATATAAGCATTGCGGAAATTTTAAATACACGCGTTAAGTAAAATACAAACAAATTAAATAACAGCTGTAAGAATAAATCTCCACTACAGCGTCTTGAAAATGTTTTGAATTACATAACAGGAAAAATGTTCTTCTGTAAAGATCTAAATAAGCCACTGTAATAGGGGATGAAAATCCCCGAGACGATAACGTCCGTATATAGTTATTCGTCTTAATTTTGTTGTCTGCATACACAGAGGCAATTTTTTCGATGTTTTCCGGTTCCGGTTTATGTACACACCGCTGACTGGCTGTCTGCATGAACATCCGAGCTCCCCAATTCAGTCACAGAAATTAGTAAACCGCGCCAATATGAGTATTTTGCTTCTTTTTCGGAATGAAAACTGTACATGCAACTGAAAAACACTTTTAAAATTGTAAGGAAGTGGAAAGGCCGTCAAGTTTCTGCGTGGAGTGCAAACAAACAAACGAAAATTCCTAAAGCCAGTGCGAGAAAGCGGTGAATGACGTCACCGTCACGGCTTCTGATAAATTTGATGATATTCGCTGTAAAAGGTATGATGACTCTAAATGTAAACTTTTAGAGCGAAGTTTCACTTTCTTTAGAGTGTTGAATATTTCTTTGTAAGTGAATATATGTAAAAGATAAATCCCCATGCTAGGCAGTGCCTTAATTCATATTACAGTACGTAATGTGAAATTATGCATTAAACTATAAAATTTGGATTTAAGAATTTCGTTCGCTTTTTTCTATCATGAGTATTTTTCTGAAGACAAATTGAAAGTTTAACACACACGCACACACACACACTGTTTCGAGATAAAAATGTGTGGTTTGGTGGTTTGCAAACATAGGTTGTTGTTATATTTAAGGAATTACTATTTCTCCCCGTTCCTTTTCGCATAGCAAAATATTGGTATATATTAACAAACTTACTGTTTGTAAATTGCCTTTTAATAGGAACATTTGAAACATGTCTGGCGGCGCCGAGTATATGGGATACACTTTTATTTTGGACTCTGCAAAGATGGTTACGAATAGTTTCGGAGCGATAAACTGAAAACAGTGAATAGTTTGTAAAATGACCCACGATATTGCACAATAGATTTTACTGAATAAACAAAAAATGGCAAAAAGAAAACATAAAAACGTTTGTAATGCAACTTATTATGTGATATAAAAATGTTATCTGTCTTTCTTCTCATTTGTGGAGCAGAAAATATTCTTTTTATTTACAATTTCGTCAAAATGTTGATCCGATTTATTGATAAGGGAGGTTACTCAAGGGAGGTAAGTCAAGTTTTCTATTTCTGACCTTAGTATGATCTACTTACCTATGGTATAACGCTCTCTCATATTCTATAAATAGAACACACCGCAGATATACAATATTACAACGCGTGAATTGCGGACAAGGGAGCGTTCATGTATTTTACAATAACCTTTCAGTAAACTTCAAATAGAATATAAAAAATAAAAATAGGGAAAATTACGCTTTTCCTGCATAAAATTCATTGAAAAAAAATACAACAACGTATTAACAAATTAAATAAAGGAATCAATAAGCATACATATATTGAAATGAACGTAGGAAGTACCACAGTTAACATATTTTTAAATTTTTGCCTTATTTCCTTTGTTGATAGGTACAGTGATGTAATTTCAGAAAACGCACATTTTTGCAGATTTATATAATTTTAATGGTTACCTTAATTTTGAAACATAGAGTTTCCAATTTGTGACCATATGTTCAACTGGTCAGAATATTTCCAAATATTTATAAACTCATCTTGATTCTAACCTTTGACTTTTTATTTTTTTTCCTTATGTGTCATATACATGTACTCATTGTTTACAAATATTCACTGTCAACTGAGGTATGCGAAAAGGGCCATCATTTGCCTTTATTTGTCAGTGAGAAGTTTATACTTCTTTAAAATGTGGTTATAGATCACAAGTAATACCAAAAGCCACATGACCATAACTTATCAAAGCATCAGTAACTTTCAAATAGATTTCGTTTTTGAATTTATATTTTCTTTAATTTTATATGACTAGTCAGTAGCTCTGGTTGTATTATTTCTTGTTACTTGTTTTCCTTTTTGTACATGTCATTCCTGTCTAAATAAAAACAAGAGATTTTCATTAAAATAGAGAAAAATGGAAACTTCACAGGTCGCTCAACACGACAAAAACGAAAGTGTTGCAGGCTCGGTTTGACTGAGCCTGTTCATGGACGGTAGTGGTAATGCATTCCACCGTCCACGCCCTCTAGCCCCGGGTTGAGCAAAACTCAACATTTACACATGCTAAAGGTACAAAAAGCAATTTAGAGACATCCGCAGATGTATTCAAACGGCGGTGAACATGGAACCTTCAATGATATACGTGTTGAGGCGTGTAATTCCAGATAAAGGAAAGGGTTTGCCCCAAACGAGAAAACAATGGGCGGAACTAAACAAACTGGAATTTTGGAAGGGGTTCTGAGATTATGGAGCCTGCGTATCACAAGAACTGTCAAAAGACATAATTAAAAAGCAGGCACCATATCCAAGAGGTGATTAAACAATACCAAGGCTATGAAAACTGGAGAATTGGAACCACCCAGGCCGAAATGGTCATGTTGAGAAAGTAAACAGTACCAATAACACGACATAAAAGTCGTGCTGAACGATCTGAGAAGATCGAAATGTAACAGCCCTGACTGAATGTACGGGGAGACTTTTTACGGCCGCCACACGGCACAAACAACGCTGCTATGATAATAAAATAGAGAAAAGTGGAAACTTCACTGGTCGCTCAACACGACAAAAACGAAAATGCTGTAGGCTCGTCGTGCTGAATGATCTGAGAAGATCGAAATATAACATACATATATTGAAATGAACGTAGTAAGCATTTTGTTGTAATATTAGATTTCAATCTAGACACTGACATATTCCTAGTAACCTTACGGTTCAACCAAAGAGGACTTCAGGTTTACCGTTCGTCCAACCAAAAATGAATTCTATTATAATCCAAAAGTATATAAGAAAGATTCGTGACATTCGCTTTGTGTATAGGGGCAATATAGAGATTATGCATATCATTCTTTTCTTGGACACAATTTTGGTTGCTTTGTCAACGGAAACAGTGAAATGCTGTGTATGATCTGCAGCCTGAAATCTATAATATAGCTGACTAAGGTCCATGAAAATGTATCAGTGAATAGAACACTCATTACATTATAATAATAAAAATAATGGTTTGAAATAATTATCTTTTAAATTGCATTTATGTGAAATTCCATACACATGTTCCTGCATATAAGAACTTTTCACAGGTGCTGACCGTAGATGGTTAAATAAATACTTTAATTTGTATGTAAAGGGATTACCTACTCGCAATGTCAATGTCATTGAAGGTAGAGGATTTGTGTTACATGGTAATATACTTTTATTATGTTTATTCTTTACCACAAATATTTCCAAGTTATTAACATCATGCCTTACTGCTGTTAAAGCCCTTATGAAAAGATATTGTGACAAAGTATACGAAAACTCGGGTAAAAACTTATTTTGGTCGGTAAAAAATTCTGGCGAAATCCTAGATAAATTTAGAATAAAAAATTACAGGGTGTCTTCAGTCAGCACTTACGATTTTCCACTCTTTACGACTTTACCTCATAACTTAATAAAGGAAAAACTTACTGCCCTAATTCAAAAGACTTTTGCCAGGGAAAATGCTACTTTTATCGCTTGCAATTTTGATAAAGCATATTTTACTAGTTGCATTATAAAGAATTTTACTATGTGGACCTGTGACGAAGTTTGTAAAGCCCTTTCCTTTTTATTGAACAATATTTACGTCAGGTTTGGGAATGCGGTTTTTAGACAAGTAATTGGTATTCCCATAGGATCAAATTGTGCACCCCTTGTTGCAGATTTGTTAGCTCACCTGTCACATAGTGACAAGGTGAGCTTTTGTGATCACCCTTTGTCCGTCGTCCGTCGTCAGTCCGTGCGTGCGTGCGTGCGTCCGTCAATAATTTTTTGTCTGCACGATAGTGGTTTCATTTATGATTTTATTTTAACCAAACTTGCATTCAACTTGTATCACCATAAGATCACGGTTCCTTTATGGAACTGGCCAGATCCCACTATGGGTCCCAGAGTTATGGCCCCTGAAAGGGCCAAAATTAGCTATTTTGACCTTGTCTGCACAATAGCAGCTTCATTTATGATTTTATTTTAACCAAACCTGCACACAACTTGTATCACCAATACTTTCTTTCTTGAACTGGCGAGATTCCATTATGGGTTCCAGAGTGATGGCCCCTGAAAGAGCCAGAATTATCTATTTTGACCTTGTCTGCACAATAGCAGCTCATGTATGATTTGATTTTAACCAAACTTGCACACAACTTATATCACCATAAGATCTTGCTTCCTTTCTTCAACTGGCCAGATCCTGTCATGGGTTCCAGAGTTATGGCCCCTTAAAGGTCCAAAATTGGCTATTTTGGCTTTTGCAGCCATATAGAGACTTCATTATGGTTTTATTTTATACAAACTTCCAAAATATCTTCAACAACAATAAATCTTGGATTCCATGACAAATCAGATCCAATAATAGGTTCCAGAGTTATTTTATATCTGATTACAACCCCTGATTGGAATCAAAATGGATTTATATCAGTAAGTATTTACAGGACTTAATTGAAATTTCATTATTGTTATTAGTTGGACTGAGACAATCCGGGTAGATAACTATGGACTGATTTTATGTCAAATTACCTCCCTTTATTTCAAATTAAGATTGTTATATCTCCATAACTACTGAAGATACTGATCTGAAATTTCATTTATGTCAACAGATTTATTTGGCAGATCCTTCTTTTGTCCACTTACAATTTTTTTTTAATCACTTCCTTTTTACGTTACTATAAATAGCTTATTTTTAGTAACTTTTTTATTATTGGCCGTAGGGAAAACAAGACACCAGTATTCTGTGGTACAACATGGATGGTACCTTCCAATTTGTAGTTGTATTTTTACATATCTATACCTTGTAAGATTTTTTTTCTTTTTTGTTAAATTTCTTCCCATTATTGTTCCTGTCTATTGGACTTAGATATTTTTTCTGAGGACCTTCTTGTCCTCAAGTGCAATGATAACAGATGAGCGATATAGGGCCATCATGGCCCTCTTGTTTTTATATTGTTATGAAAGAGATTTTATGTTGAGCCTTTCTCAAGATACACAGGCAGACATTATAACTGCATTTTATAATACATCACGCTATCTGGATGATATACTTAATATGGATAATTCGTTTTTTGATCAGTTAGTGGAACATATCCCAGGGAGCTGCAGTTAAATAAAACTAACAACTCGGATAATACTACTTCCTTTCTAGATTTACATCTCTCTATTTACGACAATTTCATACATACCAAAATTTATGACAAGAGGGATGATTTTTATTTCAGTGCTGTAAATTTCCCACGTTTGGATGGAGATGTACCCCAGGCTACATCTTATGGGTATATATTTCTCAGTTAATTCGGTTTGCAAGAGCGTGTAGTCATGTTGAAGATTTCAATGAACGTAACTTATTTATTACAAATAAGCTTCTTCAACAGGGCTACCGTTATTATAAACTACGTAAATGCTTTTCTAAATTTTACTATCGTAATTCAGATTTGGTTTTAAAATACAATAGCAATTTAAAATCACTTCTGCAGGAAAACCACTACTGTGGAAAACCCGCTTTTATGGGGATGTGGTTTACAGACTTCGTAAGATTTTGGGTCATGGCAATTTTCCAGTTGTATTTAGTAAAGTAATTTAACATTTTATTAAAAGAAGTTATGACCCAACTGTTTTGAGACACACCGCATGTTTGGTGTTCAACCCTTTTTGCAGTTGGACGCTACGCTTTCCTCTTTGATTGTGTCTGACGAATCAGGTGGAGGACTCTATGATTAGTAGTTCTTAAATCCCACCAGGACTGAGCTATTTTGATTTCCGTCTTCTGGCCTGTTCCGTCGGGCCCTTAAGGGTGTTTCCTTTGTTGCTCTGTCTTCTGCAAAGACATTGAGTACATGCGTTTTTTACATTTTATATTATATCTGCAAGGGCATCTTTGTGTTTTACATTACATACCGTCTGTTGCCTTTACGTATGTTACAGTTTCACCTGGCGGGGATTACTTTTATTTACACTCTCTTGTGACTTTGAAACATAGTGGGGGTAAGAGTGAGGTTAGGTGCACCATAAACCGGTTTAAGCTCCCCAGTGGTGGTTTTGCCACTGACCGTTCCAAGGCGGTGCCCAACTGTGTTCCTGTATTTGTTTGTTTTGTCCGTTTGTGTTCATGTTTGTTTATGGTGGGTTGGCAAAAGTTGTTCGTGTGTGTCTTTGGGGAGGCTGCGTTTTTTATAACGTGGCTTTCCCTGTTGGATATTCTTCCTTGTTTTCAATATTTTATAACATATACTGTATTATGTGCTAAAGTTGATAATTTGTAACCAGTCAGTCTAATACAGTAATGATTAGGTAATGTTTCATATTGCAATAAATGTACTTCAGACACAACACTTGGCGGCGTCTTTGATGCTTGCATCAATGAATTTCCTTGTCATAATATTGAATTATGGAGTTAATGACCCGCCATAAAATATATGTATTCATTGCGTTCCAGTGATGGTCATTGTAATGAATTGATTTAAAAATAGAGAGAGAAATACAAGTATTTTGTTTTGTTTTAAACAGATACAATTTTACAGTGACATATATAAGATCAATGCATTGTGTTTAATGTCTAAATATTTTAATCAATATAATAGAAGTATGCATATTATTTGACGCACACTTTTAAGTTTAAACCACAGTTTTTTCTTTACTAAGATTGTATGAATAAAGAAGCCTAAATGAGTTAGCAGATAAAGTTGTAAAAACGTGTGTAGTAACTCAAGAAGTGTCTTAAAGATCAACACAAAATAACTGTATTATTTCGTGTTTTCACAATTGTAATTATATATGAGTCGCTTTGGAAAATAAAAAAAACAAGTATCTGACAGACAGAAATACAAACAGACAGACAGACAGACAGACTAAAAGCAATTTCAAATTGCAAGATCAAAAGAATATAACGATAGTTTAAATGTATTCGTTTTTGTTTTGTTCGTTTTTCTGTGCAAGTGTAGGTGTATGAGTGAGTAAAGGAATGGAGAGTTTTTACATGAGTGAGTCATTTCCCTACCTAGACCAAGTGGCAAAGAGAGCAGTCTTTAAGTGTACCCCACGAATAAAATATCTATTGGGCCTGCTTAGCCCTGTAATCCACAGAACCAAGGTACTACTACAAGACTTAGGGGAAAAGGGTTATGACTGGAATGTCCCGCTACCACTGGATATACAGCACACATGGAAAACCCACAGCCTCAATTTGAATTCCGCACAGACCATAAACCTTCCTCAGACTACTGCTGCCTACCACTAGTTCCGGAGTTAACGAGATCTTACTTAACCATCTAAGGTCAGCACCTGCAGTTACACATATTTGTACACGCCAGTATGATATCAAATATGGAGCTACAACGAACACATGAAAAGCACCGACGCATGACTTGTCATATCAAAGAATCAACTGGCTCCTTTCAAGAAGCTCACACTGCCATAATTTGAATTGATATACCTGGGCATATGTTATTGCAAGATTGCCAGGAAATCGCATGTCAAGATGAAGGTACTTAAAACTGTATACGAAAAAAAAGACGTCTAATAAAATCTGCAGCTTCGTCGAATAAATCAAAAATTTTGTTACTAGTATTTTACTTTCAGATCCATACTTTCTGTTTTAGCTGCAAAACGTCACAATCAGTTTATCAGCAAAGATGGTATCTGTCATCACAATGATGAATCACCTTGTTGAAAAGGGGAACTATTTGTCCTAAACGTCGGTTGTAATGATATTTGATGATAGGTTGTGAGACCTGTCATAGCACCACCGCCTTTCCCATAACACCTGGCAGTTATTTAGATTCAAGCAATTCAAGTTCCAGTTACATAATACATTGCCATGTTTCCATGTCTTTTGATTTCACTTTCAAACGAAATATTTATGTTGCCAAGTTATGTTTCTTTTGCGGCATTTAAATCTAATGTATATTGTAGTCTACATGAAATTGCCACCTCGTTGCTGTTGTCTAATTAGTTAAAAGAACCACTATCTCACATAACTGATGTGCATGTAAATAAATATGAGAAATGAACTTTCACGGTACAATGGTAAAAACGGAAGCGTCAGGAAGACCATGTAGTTGATGCACCGCTTGCTCCCCTGTTGCAATAACCAGTTCCAACACGAGTTAGTCCTATAGAACAGCCTCCAGTTGTTCGGCCTCCACAGATTCTTAATGTGTTACCTCAGCCAGCTCCAGTACTTGGTATTCCTGCTCTTCCACCATAGCATGTTTAAATAGTCCTATAAACTTTGAACTTCTACCCAACCAGGTACCAAGTTTTCACTCGGCCTTAGGTATCCATTTGTCTCAAGGAACTAAAGACAAATTTATATCGGGTCAATATATGAACTTTGCTTTGCTGTTTAAGGCTCCTGTTGGCGAAAACAAAAATCAGCTAATTGTCAATTCAAACAAGTCAAAAACAAACGATAAATACAATTTCTAAATGGACAGACGCCTTTTAGATTTACCCCAGTGTCTATTTGAGCAGCAACCCAGAAAAAGTCGATAATATGTTAAAATATTTGCCTTTGCAAATGATTAGATTGGGGCAGCCAGGCACTCTGTTGGCTAGAAGTTATATGACCAGCAATTTCGGCTGAGAATGGGGGTAGTTCCTCAAAATCTTGGGCGACGGTTGCTTCAATACTTGGGACGTCCCAGGTACATGGATTCGATACCAGCTGCTGCTACTAACCAAATTTTATGATTACAATTATTCTAAATGTTTGAGGCATATCTGCATGAAATGTTCATCCTTCCAGGTTATGTCAGTTATAACAGTAGTAGAATAGTGTGGAATACTTCGCGGAAGAGGGGATGTAGGGCGGCAGCCTCCTAGACCTCCTACAGGCAAAATATACCAAACCCAAACCCTAGTGTCAAATTTACAATGGGGCTAGGGGACAGTCATAAAAATAATGTTTCAAAAGTTTGGTCATTAGGACAATCTCCAATTACTGTGGAAAATTATGCCAGTATACACATTTATACCCAAATTTCAAAAGACAGTTTCATGTTTATGAGATATGAAGGGTGCATTCCGATTATTAAGGATTTTTCAAGGGGACTATCCTCTATTTGACATGAAGTTTAATAACATATACTATGTAGATAAATGTTTCCCAATGGGCTTGGCAAAATCTCCACTTCCTTTCGACAAATAAATCTTCCTTTGTTCATTGGCTGATAACCTTGAAGTCACTAGACTACTATCAAAATGATTTCTTTAAGTTAAATACATCTCAGTGTGTAACTCTCGTGACCTCTTTTAAAAACATTTGCACTGAGTTAGGGATTCCAATTGCAGATGAAAAATCTGTCGGCCCTACCACTGGTCTAACTTTCTTGGGTCTAGAATTAGATTAAACGAACTGTTGTTCTGATTCCATTTTGTTAAGTCGAAGAGCTGTGCTGTTGCAATTGTTGTCGAGTTACCTTGACAGAACAAAATTGTCACTGAAAGAACTTTAGTCCTTGGTTGGTAAAATTACGGAAGCCTATCAGTGCCGTTTTGACATGATAGAACTTACACTTTAGAACTAAGATCTTAGATCTTAGAACTTAGACTTTAGATGTCCCCATACCCCTGGAAAAACAAAATGGCAAGAAAAATGTTTTCCCTGATGCCAAAATCTATTTTGGTTTGTTTTCAGAAATGGATGCTTGTTTGAGTAGATTTGTGGGTGATAATGTTGAAAATCATAACATTGATGGGAGTAAGTGTAGTCTCCAAGAACACTGGAGATCAAAAGTAATTTATTCTTCTCAGTTTTATGTTTACCTAAGAAAAAGATCATTGGACATAATTGCTGCCACTGAAAAAGGAGAATCTTTTTGAAAGAGGCATCTAAAGATGAATCATGATTGAAAAGCACAATAATACAAGTTATTGAAACTAGACATGAAACTAAAATGGATGGAGCTGATGGATTCAAAGTGCAGATGAAAATCCATTTTCAAGTTCTAAGATGTCAAGTTTTCTTGTAAATTGAATGAGACCACGGAAAATATCAATAAAGTACACAAGAGAACTCCATATCATATTTGAGTTGTAATCCATGAACGGATATTATGAAACAACTTCAAAGAATACATCCTTCGGAGAATACAATCCCTTCTTGGATGGATTTCGGAAGGCAAATATGTCAGTTGGTGGAATAACGATACACATTGTACTGGAAACAAATGCCGGTGACAACACATAAAATGCAGCACCTAAGTTAGATAAAGTAGTTACACATACTCTCTATGATATGCATGGTTTTGAAGCAGCTAGAGGTAAAGATACCTGTACATATTTGGTTTCCCAAAAAAATCCAGATTTATTGGTACAGGTATGGAGAGTTCATAAATGTTGGACGAGAGTTGTTTATCATTTCTGTTACACAACCTGGCTCATATAATGCTGCTTGAAGGTACAGTGAAAATAGTTTGAGGTAAGTCCACCAGTAAATGTACCCTGAAACATTTTGGAAAGGAAGTGGACAGTTATGAAGCCATAAAGGTGCCAGAGGAAGCTAGTACAACTCATGAACAGCAATAAAACATAGTTTTAAAGGGGAGATTTGACAAGCGTCTGGCTGTTGCAAGTTCACTCGGGCTTGTTACAGGTATAAGTGAGCCTCAAGCACAGACGGATACCACTCTGACTCAGACAGAGAGATATAGTCTGCCTCAAACTCAAACAGATACCATTCTGCCTCAGACACAAACATATACCAGTCTGCCTCTTACTCAAATAGATATATGTACCATAATGCCTCATACTCAGACATATACAAGTCTGATTAAAACACAGACAGATCCTAGTCTGCCTCAGTCACGGACCAGTCTGCCTCATACTCAAATAGATATATGTACCATAATGCCTCATACTCAGACATATACAAGTCTGATTAAAACACAGACAGATCCTAGTCTGCCTCAGACACGGACATACACCAGTCTGCCTCATACTCAAATAGATATATGTACCATAATGCCTCATACTCAGTCATATACAAGTCTGATTAAAACACAGACAGATCTTAGTCTGCCTCAGACACGGACATACACCAGTCTGCCTCATACTCAAATAGATATATGTACCATAATGCCTCATACTCAGACATATACAAGTCTGATTAAAACACAGACAGATCCTAGTCTGCCTCAGACACGGACATATACCAGTCTGCCTCATACTCAAATAGATATATGTACCACTGACACTGCCTCATACTCAGACATATACAAGTCTGACTAAAACACAGACGGATACTAGTCTGCCTCAGACTCAAACAAATACATGTACCAGTCTGCCTCGTACTCAAACAGGTAACAGTCTGCCACATACACCTTGATGATGTTATCTGAAGTGAGGAAAATCAGAAACTAGATGTGAGAAAAAAGTGTCCAATTGCAAATTGCACAAGCTGTGGAATATCTGTATAACAGGAAACCCGCTATATAATTAATCGTTACATCAAGCCAGAAAACATTATTATTTCAGGGAATGCTGATATTGCAGGAAAACACAGTGAGGGCCGGAAGAGAATAATAGTGCAAATAGTAGGCAATATATTGCCTCCTTAAGGAGGTAACCGGTCTACATCTGTAAACAAAGGTTTTTATATATCAAAATGTTCGTTAGGAACTGTAGATTATAGAAATGCTTGATGCAGTTGCAATATCTGTGGTAGATTACCGATATTCAAGATGGCCGCCAAAATAGATAGGTTTACATTTATTTACTTTTCCGTGTAAAATAATAGCATATATTGTATTATTAAGCTGATATTGACTGGATAGTAAGATGTAAATAAGAAAAATGCAGTAATATGGAGAAAAGAAACAAATAATACTATAATTAAGGAAGTTCAGGCCAAAAACAAACAGAATTAGTACATTTCATAAGGGTTTCCAAACGGTTTTGCTCTGTATGTATTCAATATTGCATAAATAGATTAACTACAGGTGGTCCCTTTTAATTCTTCTTAAACATTTTTTATTTATGGTACACAACATACATTTACTTTCCCAGCTGGTTATTTATCCGTGTATTTGACATAGTAATTTCCCTTGTTACCATTTTTGCCACGAACAAATCTGAGAAAGAAAACAACTATAAAGTATAAGGCGCATAAATAATTTCTTGTAAGGACAATCTTCTTTTAAGATGTACTGTCCATATGTAGTTTTTGAACTGAATTTAAGGGCCATAACTTGTTCATTCAAAAGTGGTGGTATACGAACAAAAACAAGAACACCTCCGTTTTCAGACAATTAAAGGTATGGCATCCTTCGTACGAAGTACAAATGCAAGTCATATGTAACTCATATAACTCTAGAAACTGGTAAATTTATACAGAAACACTGTATAAAAATCCAAACGGTCTAGGACGGCTTGATTCCATTTTAATATATTTGTCAATGAGTAGTTCCATAGTAGCTTTTGATCACTTTTTTTGGAACTGAAAACCCAAATTGCCTAAAATATCTAGAGGTACGTCCAAGTATAATTTGTAAAACCTAAGAATCACTCGGGTAATTTGCTCAAGATGTGTGTCTCACGGCTTCACATGTATCGCTCAGATATCAGGACAAACTTGATGAGGACAAGTTGAATTCTTTCTGCAGTTGTTTAAAATCATATCAGGCCATGGCGCAGCAGTTCATATGTTTTTATGTTCAACAGGGTATGACAGAAATTAAACATAACTTCTATAATTATTGTCTTGATTGTTTCTTGGTGATATTAATATCTGCAATGTCCAATCATGTGACCTTGAAGTACAAAACAGACTTGACAAAACCAAGTATGCAACGAAGAGAATATTTTCAAAGGTGCTTAGTGGCAGCTGTAAAAAGTTTCCCCAGACTGTTAAATTTTCTGTTCCGTTTTAATCAAAGTCCATTCAAAGACTATGTATGATAGAGATCCGCTTTAGTTAGATGTGTCAGGTGTGTTGCACATTTCATTTTCGCATTAGAAAACTAAGTCACATATTTTATATTATTCCTTTGTTCTATGCTTTCATAAGATCGACTTATCGAGTCTATTAATGAAGCAATAGTAACAGATTAGATATAGATACCAACTTCAATCTGTGTGTGTCATGTAAATGTTTTACATATACATTATTGTCAGTGATAAACACGTACTCATAATGGTTAGAGTCGACAGACGATTGAGTAAAGATAGAACCAAACTGTGAACTGTTGAATGTAACAGTTGAGTCTATCATCTTTAACAGGTTATCTCCCAAGTTGTTTTATCTGTTATGAAATACACCTAATTTGTGTTGACAAAGAGTGCAATGTGTAAATGCATTTCCAAAGGACAATCTTGATTATTTGATATAAAAGGAATTATGACATTGTTGTCTTGAAACAAAAATCTTATTCAATATTAAAAGGTCAAGTTGCACAGAGGTCAAAATAAGTATTACAGGCAATTCAAAGCTATCAAACACTACAACCAACAAAAAAATTAGGTTATCTTATGAAACATACATCAAGAACATTCTTGACATCAAACAGACAACTAGTAAAATTAACTCGGAATGCATTGGTTAAGCAAACATACTAAATAAACTGACCCAACTATGTAAGCTTAGAATGCCCTTGGAAAAACCAAATACCCAACTATGGCTGATATTGTCTTTGACGCCAGAGGTATCCTGAAACTTATCCAAAGCCTAAAGGTGGATAAGGCTGCTGGCCCAGATTTGATTAAGCCCATTGTCCTGAAGGAGCTCCGATTTGAGATCCTTGACATAGTATTACTGAATTTTCAAAGATCCCTAAATATTGGTCAACTCCTATCTGAATGGACGAAGACAAATGTTGCCGAACAGTTTTAAAAATGTGATACTAGTGACCCCGCAAACTATAGGCCCATATCTCTAACGTGTGTTCTATGCAAACTCTTAGAACATAGTATTGTTTCTAGCCTATCCACACACTTCTCAAAACAGAACACTCTATATGAGCTGCAACACGGGTTCCGGGAAAAACTGTCCTGTGAGACCCAGCTAATAGAACTTGTTGATGAAATATCAAGGAATCTTTCCTCAGGCAAACAAACCGACCTTGTCCTACTAGACTTCAGTAAAGCCATCGACAAGGCCAACCACCTTAAATTAATATTCAAACTCCAAGAACATGGTATCCCCATACAAATCGGGTCTTGGATCAGGTTCTTCCTAATAGGCAGATCCCAGTCTGTCGTGGTCAACGGTCATATGTCTGATCAAGTCCCTGTCACATCAGGGGTCCCCCAGGGCTCTGTCCTGGGACCCCTGCTCTTCCTACTGTATATTAACGATCTCCCTAGTACAGTCACCTCCCAGGTACGGCTATTTGCAGATGACACAGCCGTGTATCTTGCAGTTTCCTCCCTCACAGATTGCCAAATGTTACAAACTGATCTTCTAAACTTAGAAACTTGGGGAAAATGTGGGATATGGAATTTAACGTTAGCAAGTGCCAGGTCCTTCACATCACACGTAGCAGAAAGCCCACCTAGTTTCCCTATAAACTACATGGTCAAACACTGTCCCCAGTTAAGGATGCAAAATACTTTGGTGTCGACATCAGCCACGACCTCAACTGGAACACACATATCAACAGAATAACAACAATGCAAACAGGACACTATGTTTCCTTAAACGCAACATCAAAACAAAACACGAAAACGTCTAAGCACTCTCATACAAAACACAGGTCAGACCACAGTTAGAATTCGTCTCATCTGTATGGTCCCCAAAACACAGGTTAACATACATAAGCTGGAAATGGTCCAGCGACACATAGTCAGATGGGTTACAAACGATCATTCACGATACAGTAGCTAGCGTAACAGACCTACAGAACACCTAAGGCTAGAGCACACTTGAGAAGAGACGTCTAGACTCCAAACTGGTCATGTTCTACAAGATTTATCACCATCTTGTAGCCATCCCGCTTCAAGCTTACAAAGAAGCCCCAGCCAGGTTCACCAGACAGATGCACACCCTCAGTCTCCGCCAATTCATGTCAACACGGACTTCTTTAAATTCTCCTTCTTCCCTCACACCACAGTCCTATGGAGCAGACTACCCCGCATATTGCGACTCTGTCTGATCTTGAATCCTTCAAGCAGGCATTGGCCCTGTTCCAGTATTAAATGTAACAGTTGTTTTTAACCTTCTTTTACTCTAGATCTATTACTGTTTTTAACATTTCAACAATCACGCTATGTCTCATAGTTTCACTATGTCTGGAAGACTTCTTCCAGTTTAACTTTTATTCTTCACTAATACCCGTCGTGCACCCTGTCCATTATACTCACTAGAGGCGTGAGGCAGTAAACATAGATAGATAGATAGGTTTGGCAGCTATCATGAACACCATTTTGGATATTAGTAATGTTCCATAAAAATAACTTTTTATAATCGTCTTAACAACATAACATACATTTTAGTGCATTTCAATAAGATATATACAATTTAGCACTCCTGTATATACATAAGTCTCCATATACAGAAATCTAACAATTTTTGGGGGCCATTTTGGATTCCATTTTGGATTCCATTTTTAATATCAGTTATCTACCACACAAGATGCAACTGCATCAAGCAATTCTGTAATCTAGAGAGTGAAATGTGTAAATGCATTTCCAAAAGACAGTATTATTTGTTAAAGGAATCATAACATTGCCAGTTTGTCCACGAAGTCTTGAAACAAAAATCTTACTCAATTTGGCAGCCATCTTGAACGCCATTTTGGATATTAGTGATGTTTCATAAAAATAACCCTTTTATTATCCTCTTGACAACATAACATACATTTTAGTGTATTTCAATAAGATGTATACAATTTAGCACCCCTGTTTATCCATAAGGCTCCATATACAGAAATCAAACAATTTTCGGCGGCCATTTTGGACGCCATCTTGAATATCAGTTATCTACCACACATGATGCAACTGCATCATGCAGTTCTGTAATCTACAGATCCTAACAAACATTTTGGTATATAGAAACCTTTGTTTATGGAGATAGACCGGTACCTTGTCAGTTATGCTTAGGTATTTGCAGTAGTAGAAAGGACGAGATAAAAATTCATTTTTTATGTTTATATTATTTACGTTTTTAGTTTAACGACAATTTTCAACACGGTTTCAGTCATATACTAGCGGATAGTTTCTTAACCATCATTACTGGGAAGTACCAGTACTACACTTAAAATATGTGTATGCCTATAAGTTAAACTCGGCTAACCCAGGGTTTTCCTCCAAATTAACACTCCAGCATCCAGCACTCAAAACATTTTCTAAATTTCGCAGGTTTACTTGTTTACTTTAACTGTTCACAGTTTAATCAGTTTTTAACCAATGTTTGGTCCCCTTCTTGGACATAAGGTATGACAGACCATGCATGTCGACAGCTCTCAAAAAGGCACTGTAGGATTATTTACTCGAGTTGTCCACAAAGAGGAATATAATCACTATAATATCATATTGTACTGCAATTTCAATTCTACGAGATATCAACACTTAGTAATAGACATTTGCGAATTAATCCGATACCG